>NC_044508.1:18684297-18724297 GCF_902362185.1 Chanos chanos | reverse complement strand
GTTATTGGCTCTGCACACCGACACACGCACAATACTGTGAGTGGCCACCATGTCATGGAGCATGACGTATTGCTGCAAATAAACACACGGGCAAAACAAGCTGCCATTAGAAAACGAGTCACACATCCACACCCCAGTGTAACAGTCTAATGAAACAGATACCTCAAATGTGTTTATGAGTTAGGTAGGCCTACATACACTGACCATGAAGTGGTAACATCACAGAACTGTCTCCCGCCAGGGTTATCGGGGAACTGTTTGTGACCAGTGCTGGGTTATAATGGAACCGTCTGTGACCAGTGCTGGGTTATAATGGAACCCTCTGTGACCAGTGCTGGGTTATAATGGAACCCTCTGTGACCAGTGCTGGGTTATAATGGAACCCTCTGTGACCAGTGCTGGGTTATAATGGAACTGTTTGTGACCAGTGCTGGGTTATAATGGAACCGTCTGTGACCAGTGCTGGGTTATAATGGAACCGTCTGTGACCAGTGCTGGGTTATAATGGAACCGTCTGTGACCAGTGCTGGGTTATCATGGAACCGTCTGTGACCAGTGCTGGGTTATCATGGAACCGTCTGTGACCAGTGCTGGGTTATAATGGAACCGTCTGTGACCAGTGCTGGGCTATAATGGAACCGTCTGTGACCAGTGCTGGTTCGTGTGTGTTTTTATTGTAAAGTGTGAGTGGTTTGAGGTAGCAGGGTCTGCTCACCTTTTTAATAGTGTAGAGAGAGGTAGCTATCGATATAACAGACATGAACACAATGGCAGCGGCGTAATAGTAGTACTCATCAGCGCTCCACAGGATCACACTAAACAGCTGGAAAATGTAGAAGGGATTGAGCACCTAGAGAGAGAGAGAGAGAGAGAGAGAGAGAGAGAAATGTTGTGCCAGGTTTCTATGAAAGTTGGGCGGTTGTCTTAATTTATCAGCGTCCTGAAATAACCCAGGCCATTAAGAAGTGTGCTAGGCCCAACATAGAGAAGTCTCTCTCTCCCTCAGAAAGCCCAGTCAACCTGATCCTCTCACTGAGCAGGGAGGCAAACAATTTATTTGGTCAAAGCTAGGGAAACAAAAGCAGAATTCTACATTCACAAACAGTTAAAGTTAAATAAACATAACTGTTTTTGTTTGTCTCTCATTGTTTGTTTGGTTCAGCCCACAGCTAATTTCTAGGTTAAAACTTTGCAGGCTTAATCAGATTGGAGATTACGGAATGTTTTATGGCCGATTTGAGCGAGGACAAATCGCCTCGCTCTAAAAATGTCATTTGTTTGACCAGAATGGCCCACGGCATCACCGGGTAGCTGTAACATGGTACTTAACCATGTGGTGATCCAGTCAAGGGGTCAAAGGTGAAGTCCACAAAGGTTGACCTACCTCCTTAATTAGCAGCTTAAAAACCGAAGGCACTTTCACTGCAATTTCATTCACTCCGAAAAACAGCCGCCTGCAAACAAACAAAGAAAGAGAGAGAGAGAGAGAGAGAGAGAGGGATGGTAAAATGACAATGCAGGTTTAACTGTGTGCTTTTCCTCTTTGAACGGGCCAGCGTGTGTTTGCAAGACGCCCAGTTTAACGGCAGTGTACTAATCCAGTCAGGTTTAAGAGCGTGTGAGGTCAGACGGCGTCTGCGAGAAGTAGGTCAGGTTCAGGTAGAAGACCAACGCTCGCGTTAAAAGAGTCGGCCGGGTCAGGTGGCACGCTGCACACACACTGGAGACAGAGGGGACTGGAGACAGAGGGGACTGGAGACAGAAGGGACTGGAGACAGAAGGGACTGGAGACAGAGGGGACTGGAGACAGAGGGGACTAGAGACAGAGGGGACTGGAGACAGCGGGGACTGGAGACAGCGGGGACTGGAGACAGCGGGGACTGGAGACAGAAGGGACTGGAGACAGAGGGGACTGGAGACAGAGGGGACTGGAGACCGAGGGGACTGGAGACAGCAGGGACTGGAGCAATGACTACTCTCAAAAAACCAAATCTTTTCCATCCAGGCCAGAATAAAGATGGGCCTTCAGATGTATTCAGTGCAGTGTGAATTAACCCCAGGAGAAAACATTTCTGTTTGGAGCCATATGCCTTCTGATTTCACATACAGCCAACTTACAATGACAGCATTGCGCAAAGAAGAACCTTTAGTGAAAAAAAAAAAAACCTCCACCTGTATAAACGTACTGAGGACAGGCTCAAAAGAACATCACAAAGAATTAACTGAGGGGGAAAAGCCATGGAACACCTGCATCCTAAAAAACTTGACCAGGTCCTAAAAAAGGTGAAGAGTCTCTCTGTCAGCAGAAACGCCTGCATAAGGGGGTATTTACTGTGGACAGGTGTGAGGTACCTGAACCCCTGCATAAGGAGGTGTCTACTGTGGACAGGTGTGAGGTACCTGAACCCCTGCATAAGGAGGTGTTTACAGTGGACAGGTGTGAGGTACCTGAACCCCTGCATAAGGAGGTGTCTGCTGTGGACAGGTGTGAGGTACCTGAACCCCTGCATAAGGAGGTGTTTACAGTGGACAGGTGTGAGGTACCTGAACCCCTGCATAAGGGGGTATTTACTGTGGACAGGTGTGAGGTACCTGAGCCCCTGCATAAGGAGGTGTCTGCTGTGGACAGGTGTGAGGTACCTGAACCCCTGCATAAGGAGGTGTTTACAGTGGACAGGTGTGAGGTACCTGAACCCCTGCATAAGGGGGTATTTACTGTGGACAGGTGTGAGGTACCTGAACCCCTGCATAAGGAGGTGTCTACTGTGGACAGGTGTGAGGTACCTGAACCCCTGTCTGAGGAGGTGTTTACTTTGGACAGGTGTGAGGTACCTGAACTCCTGCTGGTGTCTGCTGAGTCCATGGCTGTGATCGGAGTGGACCGTGGAACATGTCACGCCCAGATCCTCCAAACCTCTGCATATAGTCAGAGAAGATATTCACCATTACTGGACAGCTATATCCAGCCTTTTCAGAGTTTTTTTCACTTGTAGGGGCCCAGTCAGAGCTGGGCAAACAAATAGGTCCAGTATAGCGTTGGGTTTTGCTACTTACATCAACACCTCAAAATTCTGCACCGTATCATTCCAGTAGTACTTTGTGCTGTGGAGTGTGAAATAGCGGATCTAAAAACAAGGAAGAAAAAAAAAAAAGACAGAAAGAGAGAGAGAGGCAGAGATGAAGAACGGTAATGAGCAAAATCAGGAGAGTTTTCTGAAAAAGAAAAAAAAACAAAAAACACTGGAAATACTGAAGGAGCTGTTTTTATAGGTGTGTGTTTTGTGTGCTGTGACTTTTTAGAGGCTTGACTCAGCATGTTCCAGCGAGTCCTTACTGAAGGCACTCAGTCATTCCACAGTTAGTCATACTGGGATATTTCATACTCATAGCATTCCCAGGAAAGCCACATGGGTGTGTGTCTCACAGACACACACATACAGAGGTACGGAGGGAAGTTGCCTGTGTGTGTGTGTGTGTGTGTGTGTGAGTGTGTGTCTATTACCTGTACAGGCTGGTGCTCTGCGTATTTCCTGATGAAGTCCTCGGAGGCGCTGTGGCCGTTGGTGACTGGGGGAGTGGTCAGGGAGTCCAGGCTGTCAAAGGGGCTCTTCCCTGGGGCCAGCATCACCCGTATCTTAGCCATGAACCAGCGCTTAAACTCATCCTACACACACACACACACACACACACACACACATTCCAATGTTCAGTAACCAAAAACCCCAAAACACGTTATTTGAATTTACTGATGTTCAGTGAAAGTTTTTAGCCTCAAAAAAATGTTCCTCAAACTGTTACATAAAGGAGCTTGTTGTGTGTGTGTGTGTGTGTGTGTGTGTGTGTGTGAGTGTGTATGAGCGAGCGGGAGAGAGAGAGAGAGAGAGAGAGAGAGAGGGAGTGTGTGAGTGTGTATGTGCGAGCGGGAAAGAGAGAGAGAGAGGGAGAGAGAGTGCGTGTGTGTGTGTGTGTGTGTATGTGCAAATGCATATGAGAGAGAGAAAGAGAGAGAGAAAGAGAGAGAGAGAGAGAGAGAGAGAGTGCGTGCGTGTGTGTGTGTGTGTATATGTGCAAATGCATATGAGAGAGAGAGAGAGAGAGAGAGAGAGTGAGAGAGAGTGAGAGAGTGTGTTTCTGTGTGCGTGTACGTACAGTGGATCTCAGCAGCACCATCTCGGCCTCTCTGAGGGTGGTGCGGGTACAGGTGGATTTGATGCACCACTCAGGCATCCAGTAGAGCAGCAGGAGGAGAAAACCCCCAGTGCACAGAACACCCAGGCCCACCAGAGCCAGCTTCCACCGACACAGCCGATACCCACTGATCTCCTACACACACACCACAGAAATACAGACACGTTCAGCCTCTGAGAATACACCATCCACCGTGTGGGTAAAGCTGAAACGCCCAAATATTCCTCTTACAAACTTAAAGCATGTTAAGTGTGGTAAAACAGTGAATTATGAGAGAAAGTATGTTATTAAAGTACATTCACATCATGGACTGGAATAAACATAGTTTTAAAAGGTGAGGCTGTTCCAACCCCAGGAAAGCCAGAGGGAGAGGTGTTCTCATCAGAGAAAACAGCATGAGGGACACAACATCCAGGGAAATAACCACCAATAAAAAAAAAAAAAAACTAATCATAACAACAACAATAACAAAAAAAACCCCACCATCTCATCCTCCAGGCCTTTGTTGACGATCTTCAGATCTTCCTTCTCCATACTGTCCTGTCTCTGCCACACTACACACTGCCGCTTACCTGCAGACAGACACGGAGAGACTCTGTGAGTGTATGGTGTGTGTGTATGGTGTGTGTGTATGTGAGTGTGTGTATGTGTGTGTGTATATGAGTGAGTGAGTGTGTATGTGTGTGTATGAGAGTGAGTGTGTCTATGTGTGAATGAGAGTGTATGAGCAAGTGAATGAGTGTGTACGTGTGTGAATGAGCGTGTGCAGTCAGGCCCACATGAAGCCTGCCCACAGCTGTCAAAAGCACAGTGGGTCGTCTGAACTCTCATCAAAGTCAAATACTGACCACTTCCTGTGAAACTCTCTCTTCACCTCCACAGCTGTGAGGAAACACTGCCAACATTGCTTAAGACTGTCTAACACAAACACACACACACACACACACACACACACACACACACACTTCTCCCACTTACACACTGTTTTATTTCCCTCTTCTGCAGTTCTCATTCTTATTACTCCTACACACACACACTACTGTCACACCACTTCCCATTCATGCTTCTCTCATTTCTCCATGCCCACACCCTCTTCGTTAGACTATGTGGTCTCTGACAGTCAGAAGAATGCACACGCCCGTGTCCCTGGTGTAAATCTGAGTCTGAGGGCTATAAGGAGCAGGGCCGCCGCCCCCTCAGGGGCGGAGCCTAGGGTTACTGCTATAACCCTGAGGAACACATAAGGCGAAGGGCAGCAGGAGCAGGGAGATTGAATGACATTTACAGCATCCAATGACCCACCTCTCTCCAGGACCCTCCACTTGTCTTGAGTAAGGGTGAGAATGCTAACTCAGGACACTGTGTGTGTGAGAGTGTGTGTGTGTGAGAAAGAGAGGGATAGAGAGAGTCAGAAAGAGAGAGATTCAAAGAGAGAGAGAGGCGAGAGGCTTTAGAATATAGTGAGGGTCGCTAAGTCAAACACAGCTTTTCTAATCTGCCTCATAATTTCATAAGCCACTTTACGATGACTGACTGCCTTCCACTTCTTTTTCACACACACACATATATATATGGCTCAGGCCAGATTGTAGGCATCTAAACCTAGGATCACATCAAACAGATTAGCTGATAACCTTAACTGAGATCTGAGTTTAAACTTTAAGAGCTAAATGGTTATTGTTCTCCCCTGTCAAGTGCCTAATCTGTGAAACCTGAGAGCTTTGCATATGCAACATAACCTTCCATTGTCTTCATGGGAATTTGACTGCTATTTGGTACCAGCTTTAAATCACAAGGTGTCTTTGAGTGAACCAACATTACAAAACACAGTTATCACACAGGACTTCAGAAACGCCACGCCAACCAGGCCATAACAACCAGGATCCTTGATCCTCAAACTACACAAACCTTTTTTTTTTTTTTTCCCCACCGAGTGGAGTAACCAATCAAATGCGCTGGATAAACTCCTCTATCCTGCTATTACTACAAACGCTTCATTCAAAAGCTCCTCTCTCCTCTCACACTCCACTACTGGGGCTTTGTTCCAAACAGGGAGTGTCCAGACAATGTCACTCAAGCGTGAGTGTCGGCCGTCTGTACGTAAATGTACACAGCAGCTTCGGTGTTCAGTCGCCGTGAAAACCGGCAGAATGAAGCTGGGCTTGACAAACTCCAGAGGAGGTCTATCCTCTCTTTGTTACCAGTGCTGTGAGGATTCGAGAAAATTCCAGATCAGGGAGATTTTTCAGGCCGAGCACAGTGTGATGTGGAGGAAACGGGCTAGCCTGTGCTTGTCTGCTATTAGCTGTGGCACACACACACACACGCACACGCACACGCACACGCACACGCACACGCACTTTTCATGGTTTCATGGCAACATAAAAAGTAAGGACTCCAGTTTCCTAGCCCACAGAACTGGTCTAAATGAACTCCAGTCATCATCAATGTCCCTTTATACGGCTCCTGCAATCCAACATCTGCTTAATTAAATCTTAATTGGCCAGAAATTATGGGAGCTACACTGTCTTTAAATTCACTGATTCCTCACATCAGCAGTAAAGCTTTTCGCCAAATAACAGATTTCGACTTTTAGTAAAAGTGTTTGTTTTTAGTTTGTCGTTGAACCATCTGTTTCCTGCATGTTTGTCTAACAGACACAGTAGGGTTTGGAGGGAAACAGCATTTGATTAAAAAAAAGAAAAAAGACTGTGTGTTGGTGGCGGAGTGTGTGTTTAGACAGCAGGTGCCTCTAGCATCCCATGATAGCTGTGGCATGCTGAGAGAGAGAGAAAAATATTTCCTTTCTTGTAAATTCTGGCTCTCATAAAAGAGGGAGAGAAAGACATACAGACAGACATTAAGAAAGAAAGAAAGAAAGAAAGAAAGAGAGACTCAGGAGTGAGTTATAGAGTGACAAAGACTGACTGAAAGAAAAAAAGAAGGAAAGAGCGAGAGAGCGAGAGAGAGAGAGAGAGAGAGAGAGAGCGAGCGGAGTGGGTCACTAGTGGTTAACAGGGGCCTCTTGGCAGGACACACTGCCCTGCCGTCTGAACAATAGGGGGGTTGGTGAGGCCACAGGGCCGCAGAGAGGCAGAGGGGCGGTGGGGTGTCGGTCAGAGCTGCCCTGCTCCCTGAACCACTGCCACCGAGCGTGATCTTATCTGCCCCGGGCACCCGCCACAACACACCACGGAAAGGGGAAATTTAGCCTGGGACCAAACCCTTTCCTACTATTTTACACTGTGACACCAGGCAGTGGGCAGGCACGTTTCAGTGACATTCAGAGTGGATGTGACACACACACCACACAGAGCTGCACTGAACAGACTGCAGACTACAGCCTTCCTTCACCATGACGCCACTGGACTTACACAAGAGAGAAAAATGACCAATTTGTTTATCACAGGTTAGTGTATTGTATGTTTTGTTTACTTAGGTTCCTTGTTCAGGGAGTTAACAATATTAATAGAACTCCAAAAGCAAATGTCCATCATCATGTCCATTAAATAAATTAAATAAAGCAAAATAAAAAAGTAAAATAAAATAGAATGTTTCAAGAAACAACCATGTGATGTATTTAAATACAACAAAGCAGACAAGAAAGCAGACAAAAGTTCAAACACTGTTGAGAGATGGAAAAACACATGTAACTTCCCAAGACACACACACACACACACACACACACACACACACACACACACTTCTTCAAGCTTTTGACAAACTGTAAAAAGCTGCTTTAAAAAAAAGCTTGTCAGCCAACAGAGTCTCTGTGTGAAGAACCTCAGTGTAACATCTCACTGTGGAAGAAAACCTGCATTAATTACAGTTGGGGGAGGGTGGGGGGTGGGGGGGGGGGGGGGGGGGGGGTGGCAGGGGTGGGGGAGAAGACCTACTGCATCACCTGGGAAGCCTCTTCTAGATAGTTCCAGGAGCAGAGATGTGGTAATGTTAAAATAAATGTCAGATCCAGAATGTATTACCTTCCAACCCTGGTCTCCTGGAGCTGAGACAGGCCTTCCTCCTGTTGTCTGAAAGAGCTCTCTCTCCCACGACACCGACCTGGACCCCTGGGAGACAATGAAGGGGGGGGGGGGGGGGCGGTTAATTTCAAACTGCAAAGCTTCCAATGATTTACAGCATATACTTTTCGGCCTGTTGTCATGAGATAACCCTAAGTGTTAATGTTCTTTAGTATTATAGATCTGTGGTTAATTCACCACTGACCGAGAATAACAATGGATATAAACGCATTTTAAACATTTCTAAAATTAAATCATCGCTCAGAGGGACCGCTCTACATGATAAAAAGTCTGTAATCGAGTGTCAAACACCCTATGCTGAGAGGGAGCCGCACAGAAAAAGAGAGAGAGGGAGAGAGGGGGAGAGCAAGACAGAGAACACCTTATCACTTTTTAAACAAAACAGCCGCAAAGCCATTCAGACCTGTAGGTCCAACCTGCCGAGGTCCAGAGTATAAAGAGCATAGCTGATGGCACAGAGTGGTGATGCAGGTTTAGTTTCTGACCGTGTGTGACGTATGGAATACTCCAAACAGGAGTCTGTGGCTGATACACAGATATCTAACTGATAACTTTCAGTTATGGGCTGTTGTACTGCTCCATCCACTGTATTCATCCTTATTTTAATCAGCCTGTTGGCATTCACCCTTAAGGCCAAGCCAGGAGAAACGAAATCTCTACAAAAGTATGCCAGAGACATAAAACTCTGTCCAAACAACAACTTCACTACAACTTTAACAACTGCCCAGGCACAAACAAACACTCAGCACTGTCCTGGCTAGCACCTGGGTCAACAGTTAATGTAAGTATACAACATCAGCCTTGATAAAGCCCTGAGACAGGCCGTGTATCTTGACCTGGTTAAACCAGAGTACCTCGAGTTGAGGAGTTAACACCTCATCTCCAAACGGGCTAGTGTACAGCATCTGTGAGATTTCCGAGGCTCTGCTTTGTAATAAAATACAGCCGTAATCACGCGTACACACCGACCCGGGGACAACAGAGAGCGCGTTTGGTAAAAAGCATGCGAGTCAGCACTGAGTCATGCAAAAAAAAAAAAAGAACGATTGAACAAAAAAGGGGAGAAAAAAAACCCCCAGAAGCATGTCCACAGAGTCTCATCTCAGAAATCCCCCCCATTACGACTGAAAGAACATTTCACAATAGCTTCCACATGCACTGGGAAACAAGCGACATCAGCAAGTCCAAAACATTTCTTCCCAGTTCTAAGAAAAAAAGAAAGAATCCTGCCTTCCCTCCTCCTTTACGCACCCCCCCACCCCCCCCCCCCTCCCCCCACCCCCCAAGCCCCACCTTACTCCTTCCAGACAAACGAGACCCCGATTGTTCACGATATACGTGACCTCATGACAGACATAATAATTGGTGGAAACTGTTTTGTTGTGGCATTGCTTACGGTTCAATACGCTTTCTTTATCACTTCCTTTCCTAATCACAATCCATTACCAACGGGGCCTTTGTTCCCTATTGAGCCAACAGTCTGGCTGAGTTTAGTCTTTCTCTCTCCCCAGATCCCCCATCCTCAACCCGACTCAGGTCAGCCCTGCCTATCAGCACCTGGATGTCACCTTCCAAATCCCCTCGCCTTCCATCAGCGCCAGAGTCAGTTTGTCTTTCATTGTTCATTCTCTCTCTCTCTCCGTCTCTCTCTCTCTCTCTCCGTCTCTCTCTCTCTCTCTCCCTCCCTCTCTCTCTCTCTCCGTCTCTCTCTCTCTGGGGGCAGTCATCAGAGGGTATTGATGTCTGAATGATATTTGGTTTGATTTACATGTGTGACATGCTAGGCTGATCCAGTCATTGGAGTAAAAACACAGAATGCTCTGTTCGTCTGCGCAGAATCAAAGCCAGAGGAACGTGACCGAGGCTAACCAAGCAGGTACACACAAGTCAGACAACTGTTACATCACACAAAAGCCACGGACTGGCATTCAACCAGAACACATGAGTCTTTAAAAAGAAAAGAAAAAAAAAAAAAAACCTCTTCATGCTTTCTTCACAGAACAACAGACTATGAACTGAACTAATAACTAACACACAAATAAAAAGGGTATATTCCTGGCCCTTGGCTGTACAACACAAAACCAGAAATTTTCACAATTACCAGTTCTTAACTGATTTTTTTTCTGTAGTCAAGTTCTCTGAGACACCCAAAAAGAGATGGAATAAAAAGACAGATAAGTAAGACTGAGAAAAGAACAGTAAAACAAAGAGAGATAGGATAAAAGAACAGTTAAATAAGACTGAGAAAAGAACAGTACAACAGAGAGAGACGGGATAAAAGAACAGTTAAATATGAGAAAAGAACAGTAAAACAAAGAGAGACGGGATAAAAATACAGGTAAATAAGACTGAGAAAAGAACAGCAAAAACAGCCTCGTTTGTAAACACGGGCAAAAAAGAGACGGGACAAATGAACAGCTAAATAAGACTGAGAAAAGAACAGTAAAAACAGCCTCGTTTCACTGTGAGGAAATAGTCTACTCTCTGCAAACTTTATGCACCTGATGAATCTCCATTTCTCCAGCCATGAAATCAGAAGAAAAACAACTGAAAAAACGATTAAATGGCTCGGTTTAGTGACCGAGAGTGACAGACGTTTAAATCACTGGGTTCTAATACAGCCTACGTTTTGATGTTGACCACAAAAAATCATTTAGTAAACTTTAGTCAACTTAAAATAAGTTATGTTTCAGTACGGGCCACTCTTACCTCAAAGCATTTGTCCTGTCACTAGATCCAAATGATTATTCAGAGCAACCACAACAAAAAACAGACCTTTACAAGGCAAGCATCTGCATCAGTCATTAAAATACACCTTCCTTTGACATACACCATTAGTAACTCAGACGGTCCGCCGCTGTAGACTCAAATTTATACCTGGCAAAACGGCCAACCAGCAACTGCTCAGGGTGACAGAAAGGGAGAGCCACTAAAAAAAAAAAAAAAAAAAAAGACTGCGATCAGAAAGAGGAGGGGTAGAAAGTTAAATTTTTCCTCATTGGTAAGGAGGTGAACATCTATCAAGTAAGCTCTGGTCTGTGAGAACCAGCGCTGGAGAGAGAGAGAGAGAGAGAGAGAGAGAGAAAGAGAGAAAGAGAGAAAAACAGAGAGAAAGAGAGAAAGAGAGAGAAAGAGAGAGAAAGAGAGAGAGAACAGCTCAAATGAACATACTGTAAACCTCTAAGTCAAAGCACATGATTTTGGATTAGGAGCAGTAAGGCTCTAGAGGCTGGGTAAAAAAAAAAAAAAAAAAACCCAGATCAACTCTGGACAGATTAAACTATAATTTTACATAACTTTGACCGCTTCGAGTATTTCTGAGTCCTCGTGGCATAAAATTCAGCCATACCAACAGCGTAGGAGACGAGATCACAAATAAATGAACAAAATTTAAAAAAAAAAAAAGAAAAAAAAGAAAAGTTTAACAACCTAATCCAAATTTGAAGAGGACAATTTAGCATTCCTTTCTGTGGAGAATGTACATTGACAGAATATTTTTTTGTTTTTCATCCGGAATTTAAATTCACAGACCCATATCATCTCCAATGATACAACTCGACCGATCCAAATCGACCAAAATAGCCCACGTTTTCTGTCGAGTCATTTCATATTGATTATTCCATCTTTTTATTCCATCTGGTGGACACCAGTTCGAACTTGCTCTTTTGGACATAACCTCAGCTTTTTTGGTTCACACCGCAGTACTAAATTTCACATTAGTTGCTATTTTTAATGCAAAAGTACTTCATTCCACCCTCCCAAAGTGAAGACGGTTTATCTTGGCCTTGTTGGAGGTAAACCGCAGAGAGGAGAGTAGAAAGGCGCCGGTCTTGGCACCTGAGTGGATGGTTCAGTAGGCAAACACTCCCAGCCTGCTGAAGGGACTTGCATGATGTTAGGATATTTCTCACGCCTGCTCCGGCTCTGCGCTGGCAGCCTTTCTGTCACAGGCCGCAGTCTTTGAGCATGTCTGTGAAAAGTACACTCGACATCGTCTCAAAGCCCACGGGGATCCCAGCAAGACGCTTCTTCGCCCTCCCGGGGCGAGCCTCGAAATTCCAGCACGCTCGCCCGGGGTCGGGGTCAACCTTACAGACCAAATCTTGACGCTTTTTGTAGATGAAGAGTTTTCATGAGAGGTAATACCTTCCCCTCCCATACTTTACACTAAAACGGTGCTGATGAAAATGAGAAAAAGGTGTTAAACGGCCCTTACTCGGTTAAACAGGGATTTAAAAAAAGAAACAACAAAAAAAAAACCCTTGTCCTCTTCCCTTCTGTATGCACAACCTGCCCGTAAGGTCAGACTGCCTGAATCGGTTAGCTGTAATCGATAGGTGCTTTGGGGAGGCAGGCTGTATTAATGACCCTGTCTGGTTGACCTGAGAGCTTTAAACATTCCCTCAGCTGACATATCCCACGGTGCAGACTAACTCTGCTGTCTTACTCAACACTATTCTTGCTGCATTTAGTCTTCCTGAGAAACACGCTAAAGCAAACGGAGCGTTTCTAGACGGCACGATGAAAAACAAACAGTGACAAAGAAAATTCCCGTCCGTACAAGCTTAAATTAGAACGGAGAAACGACCGCAGCCTGAATGAACACAGAAACACAAACAGGTGACAAGTGACATAATCTCTCCCTTTCAAAAACGCCGCCCAGAGAAAGTTCTTTAAGATCTAAAGGCAAATCTGATAACACTACACTGGAAAATACCCTCTGGCATCATTCATTCATAAACTTTATCACCAGCCAGCTGCTCTCCCGCACTTTATCAGCCTATTATAACCTTTGAGCTTTAATATAAAAGTAGTAATTTACTCTGAGATGCGATAAAAACAAAACATTGTTATGGATGCTGGTTATAACTGGGCTGGCCAGAGTTTTTGTCTAAAGGACAAAACTCAAGAATTCAAAATAAAATAGACTGCCTTTATATATATTGTTTATATTGCCAGTAGATAAATGTCACCATATAGGACTTCTGAGCTTTCAGAGTCTGGACTTGTTTGTAGCTTTAACGTCGATCAATAGCTCAGCCTAAGAAAATAAACCAAAGAGTATGGACTACGTTCTTTTTAAAGGAAAGGCAAAACAAACATAAATTCCTTTTGAATGCATAAGCATACAGATTCCAATTTCCCTTCTTGGCTCCCAACATCTCATAGGATTTACAATGATGTTATCTCATCAGAGGAACACCCAAATTTCTGCCCCCTGCCCAACAGTCATAATATTTAGGTTTACGTTCGGCAGTACATTTTAAGAGACAAAAAGTACAGTATTGGGGCTCTTTACAATCACAAAATGTACGCCACCACGTCTCGTTCTCTTAGACGGGACCAGTCGTAGACTCGGGTCAAAAGATGATGACACAATGTTTTCATCACTGTAGGAAGCAGCAAAACACAGGGGGAAAAAACGCTGTTTCTCAATTCCCTTGTTTAAAATGTAGCTTTCTTCTTCGAGATGCTAATGATTCTCAAAGCGACAAAATGCAGTTAAAAAGCAACAATGTCTCACGGTTCAAATGGAATGGAATCTAGGAATAGATTACTAATTACAAGGTTAAACCTCAATCTTACTTCAACAGATACTGAAAACATTGTCTTACAAATCATTCACGCTGATCTATTCATTATGTAAAGTGGACTGTTAAGTATGAAGACATAATATAATGGTAATCACGGACTTCGAAACTCTGCGTGGTTGTTGCAGCCAATGACATTCTGAATACGAAGTCTACATGACACTCCTGATCTGATGCCTGAAAACGTTTGTTGAGAACCAATCTATTGCTTCTGACCATACCTGTGCTACATGTGAGTTAACATACATTTACCTGTCTATATACACAGACATGAAGACCACGAAGCTTATATATATATGTGCAATGGTTAAAGAAAACTCGCTAGAATTAATTCACTAAATGGTATATCCACCTGTCTACCCACCACTCAGGCTTTGGTCCATCATTACCAGGTAGTTTGATGATACAGTTACAGTTACAGCGAAACTACCACGTCACGAACATCTGATTATTTATCACTCATACCGCTTGTCTCAAAATTGCCGTCTAGGCCCATTTAAAACCAGAACTCATGATTAACACACTAAAAACATGAAACGCATTCATTAAGAGAGGATAACATGGGCGAACTCCGTTTAACTGCAGGACATGGATACTATTGCTGGCTAGCTAAACTGCTGCTCTCAGCAGGCTGGGAAATGTTAGCAAGGATGGCTGATTACACATTAGGACCTCTGCTAGCTTGCAAGCTAACAATATGAGCATGGTCACTTTGTGGTGCCACAATAGTTGTTAGTAGTAACGAATGAGGAGTGCCTGTTAGTGGAAACGTGGAAAATAAGTCGCATCCAACCATGCCTGGCATGTAACCGAACAAGATGGGCTTTCCTACACATCCTTCTCCTCCCCCCTTGACAACGTGACAACGTTATCATTTTGTGTGACAGGTCGCTGCCACTAGGCTGCCGGGGTAGCTAGCGTCAGTTGGCATATTCCGACCCATAACTGACTAAAATCGCGGTCCGCCGGCGTATAATCCATGCGGCAGAATTTTCGCAAATTTTCCTAAAACAGTAAATAGGTATCTATGCGACGAAACGGTCACACAGACGAGGAAATGACTTAGCCAGTACACTTCTCTTAATCTTTGCCAAGCTTTGTCCGATTGCCTGTCGCTGGTTCACGTCTTTGACCCAGATTAGTCACCTGTATCAATACTCAACAATTTAAAAACCGCTAAAACAAGCCCATTAGACGACACTTGGCAACCAGACCCTTTCATTAAGAGAAAATCAATCTTGTGAGCGTAGAACACACAGTTGTACACCAGCGTGGCACACTTCTCAGTCATGGCTGATACTGACATCATTGCATCGCACTGAACACATGCGGCAGCGTTAAGGAAGCACGAAACGAAATAAAGAGCCTTACCCCAGAACCACCTGAACTGAAGATCACCTAAGAGTCATGTTGAACTCGATTAAGATCGTTTTACAAGAGACGAACGTCTTTCTGGAACAATGTGTCTGCGGTAAGTTGATTCGGTGAGACGTCAGCCAGAAGGTGTGTAGTAGAAAAACGTTGACAGATCTAACAAGCGAATGAGCCGCGGGTCCAACTGCCTGAGACTGGCTTTGCTATTTCGCTATCCATTTGGAGGAAGTGAGGTACAGGATGTGAGATCACTACATCGTTACGGCACAAGCTGAAATGGACTGACCGTGGACGAAATAAGTCCCATCGCTGGGGGGTATTTCACAATAAATATTAGAGACATTACTCAACTATGAGTCAGAGTAACGGAGTCGGGTAAGAAGCTAGCTGTGACTTTCTCGTAGAGAGCAACGAGATGGAATGCGCATCATTCTGATATACTGAAATGGGAATAATCAGCAACTGACTGACCCCTGCTAAAGACTAGTTTTTTTAATATTGGCAATTTATGGTCCCATTGTGCAAATAATTTTCTTTTGTGGTTTGATGTGGTGAAAGAAAGTTTGTTTTTTTTTCTACGGTAAAAAGTAAAACAGCTCTCTCCTTCTCTCTTTCTGTGATGAATGTCGAGGTTTTACGTAGTCAACTTCAAAACACTTCAAAGAAGATATTATATCTTGAAGTGACGAAACAGCCGCGACTTGAACTTATCCAAAGTCAGTCAGTTCTTTTACAGTGAGGTTCAGGTGACGTACTCACCAATCCTTAAGAAAAACAAGCTTCCCCATTCACAACGTGTGCCTTCAGATGTCCTAATCCGTGGCCCTAGTCAGCAATGCAAACAGAATTCCGTATTTACACTGACCGGACAGTTTGTTTTCATAACGTCGGGTCTCAGAGAGGGGAAGAATTAACCCCAGACCCTGGCCCCTCATGTAAGAGGTGCTTGATAAAGCCAATTTTGTGTCCCAGTGACATCAGAGTCCTCTCTGCGAGGCATTTGACATCAGAGGATGGATTTAGCGTAGGTTGACTAGGCATCTGGTGATTCAGCACCATTTGTATGTATATAATTTACCCACATAGTTTGAAGGCTATCAGTGACCACTAATGGGCAGGACTGAATGAAAGTAACAAATGTATGGTCTGTGAGAACCGAACAACTTGTAAAACGTGGGAAACCACTTGTTTCTTTTAAACAAATACTTTTTCTTTACATATTTGCAAATGTGGGTTTCTATCGAACATACCGTAGCCTACTCTTGTTCTTGTTGAATAAATAGTATTCCAAAGGTTTTTTTTTTTTTTGCCATGATGTACTAGTTTTAGCAAAAGCAGTTCTGTAGAACTATATTGTTGGAAAAAAAAAAAAATGAAGTAAATAACGAGACAAATGTCCACTCTA
Source organism: Chanos chanos (assembly GCF_902362185.1). NCBI lineage: Eukaryota > Metazoa > Chordata > Actinopteri > Gonorynchiformes > Chanidae > Chanos > Chanos chanos. The sequence goes on along the minus strand of NC_044508.1, from coordinate 18,707,696 downwards.
TCTCAGGTAGTGATGCATGTCAGCCCACCCTGACCACAGTCCTATTTGTCACTAGCGATGTGTCCCCTACACAAATGTCAGGGGAGGAAAAGAATGCATTTGACAACTTGTCTCTAATCTGTCCATTGTCCCACTATCAGAGTCTAGGGAAGTCTCCTTATTGCCCAACTGTTAAACGTGAATGACTGAGACAAAAAAAAAGAACACGCTGCCAAGTCTTCAAACCAGTTAAGGATGAATCAGGAACCCATTAGTGGACACTGGGCGCACACTCTGGTCCTTATCTGACGCTTTTGGTTCTTTTCCAGTAAAGCACTGATAAACGGGTCTGTCTCACAAAATACAGGAAAAGACCCAGTGACCTGGCCTGACTGAAAAAGGGCAATCTTGTTTTTATTAGGGCAGACTACAGGACACCTCCCTCCATTTGTCAACATCTCATATGGTCTGTGTGAAAGACAAAGGCCAAAACCGCTCTCATGGTAACTAACGGCGTCGCTGCCGAAGAAGCGGAAGTGGAGTGCAGGGCTGTGTGAATGACAGCTGTTGACGACCTTGTCTGTTGATGGTCAAGTTGAAATTTATCGTGAGATGTCGGCTCGGCCAATCACGCCCAAGTTCCCAGGAGTTAGTTAATGTGAGAACCCTGCCAGGTTGAAGAAAAACTCTCTCAACGGACCAATGTCCGCCCTGGTTATGTAAAACCCCGATTCTGTTCATTCTTTTGTACCAAAGAATGTGCTGATGATAAACCCGTAACAATTTATTGTACGGTAAGCCGGAATAATAAATGTCACATATAATTAAATGAAACTTTGTCCACTTTTTAAGTTACTTTATTACATCTCAAATTTGCTGGGCATGGTAAAAGATAGTTTCTGTTGACTGAACACAGTGGTGGCGGAGTGTGTTCAAAGTGTGTTCTGTACTTGCAGTGTTGGTCTGTTGCTTTCAACCAGCATTACTTAGCAGAATCAGAAACAGTCAAGCTCAGGTCAAGTGGTTCTCTAGAGACCATCCTCTCAGCTAGTCTGGCACGGTTGCACAGGCAGATGTGAGAGCCAGACCTAGGATCAGCCTCCGCCTGGGGACTGGTCACCCACTCCTGCAAAGGGAACGCTTCCGCTGGCTCCGCGTCTCGAGAGACTTTGTTGTTTTTAATCCACTGCTGATTTGCCTCCTCAAAGTCCCACTGTAACCATGAAAATAAACATTATAAAGGTACCTCATCTTTTACATAGTGTGGAATTACCAAAAGTGGAGAATACTTCTACCTGCATAATAAACCTTAGGCGCTTATTGATGGCATGTAAGGAATGCCACAGGTTTTAGTTACATTTGTAAAGTGTTTAAAGAGGCACCATATATTAGCAGAACAAAAATACACCTCTTACTCGCTTTCCATTAAACCTGTGACACTACACAATGGCCAGTGTTTACATATGCAGTTTTATACATACACAAGCATGTTTTCAGGTAAAAACAGCACAATGTCTGAATCTCCCTCTCCAAAAATCCCCCTACAGTCACTGGTCCTCAGACAGACATCATTAGATTCCAGCTCCCAAAATAGTCAAGCCACAGTCTGAATCCCCACAGACTGCATGACAATTCTGCACCACCTCCAATGCACAGAGGTCCTGCCCTGGTCTTTAATCACAGATCTTTAACAACAAAACAATTGAGGCAAAAGGCAAACTTCAGGCAGTTCCAAATCGCTCTTCCCTGTCCTCCCCTTCCAGAGTCATAGCAGAAACATGACAAAAGCACAATGGAGGAGAATTTAGAGCTCTCTGGCAAAGTTGTTGTCATAGCAACAAAGCAGCGGGCCAAGTTTCATTAAGTTTTATAGAAGTCTGTAAATTCATCTTGTACTTTTGCTCTACTGTGTTTTCAAAGGTGAGAGAGAGAGAGAGGGTGAAATTAATCATTGTAAGCCTTTTAAGATTTAAACAAATAAATGACGCTAATAACAGGGTTTTTTTTTTTTTCACTTAACAGATGTGTTTGGAAATGAAGAAGCTTTGCTTTGATTTCAGCTTTGCTTTAGATTTCCTTGTCTAAAAATGCTTAATTAACTAAATAATAATAAATAAAATTCTCTCAGCTGGCGTTTGAAAATCAAGTAAGATGGTTTGTCATTTTCCACAGCGTCAAGAGGTCAGCATTTTAAAATGGACCAAAAACATCGGACATAGACAAACTTTTAACTTAATGCTCTTTAAGAAAATAGCAATCAAATGATCATATACACACGAAAAAGAAAAAATAAACATCCGTTATACATAAAAATAATAAATATATTCATACATATTGTTTGTATTCGTAAAAGTTTTACTAGATGAACAAGTTCCCAGGTGAGCAAACAGACTCTAAGCTTTGAGTGGCGGAGCATAACGTTTGTTTAGAATGAGATTTATTCTAATAGTGTTTATGACAAAGTTCCTGGAAATCATAAATCGCAAAGCAATGTGCGATCCTTAAATTGTTGCCGTAGATACCACAGAAGGGTTTGGAGGCACTTGGGCAGCACTTTTTAGGACATTGTTTTTGGCGGAGGTTCACATGGTTTGCTTTTTCCTGTTTAGTGAATTAAACAAAGTTCAATTGTTTTCACCCCGACTCATTGGCCTTTGTCTCAGATTAAATGACATCCTCGATAACTTGGCTTTCTCCAGAGCTGTTGGCCGAGCCAATGAAAGAAAAAAAAAAAGAAATCGAAGAATCCAGTTGCACTCAGGCATGTATTTCTAAACTCCGTTAGACCAGAGGTTTTAAAAGACTGGAGTCCTTCAGCCAGTCGTAATCATAAAAATAGACTGATTTTAACTAGAAAAGCAGGTGTGTACAGTCCTCAACCAATCAGAGACAGTTAATGAGAGACAGATACAAAAACCAACACAATATCTAAATACAAGGATTTGAACAGTACTTGACTATGCTGACTGGGACAGTCACTGCAGTTTTTTTGTTTGTTTACCTAAGTCTTGTTTAAATAACCTTTTCCTAGCAATGGCTGTGAATGTGTCTTTGCACAGAGATCTGACTGTCACTGCACCTGGATGCTTTGCAAGGCAAACAGGCCAAAACATACTCTTATGCCTTAGAGTTCAAATACATTAGTGCCATCTACTGGCCACATTAATGATAATAATTTTGGAACACTTCTGCAAATTTACAGTGAGCCTGCACTTTCATCATCTAAAAGAAAAACCGTTTTAAAAAGCACTGGCCTTATTCCACTGAGAAATGTCCTCTGTTTGCACCCCTTAAAATCCATTAAATCCATTCATCTCAAAAATATGTCAGTGAACAGAAGCTGTGTTGACTTCATGATCACCCACTGCCTGTCCATATTTTAATGAGTGGATTGTTTAAGACATTCAGAGTGAGACTATGAGCTCCTTCCTGAGAAAGAAAGAAGGGCTGCTGACCTCCAGTTCAGAGTTGAGGGTGGAGGTGTCTGAAGAGCTGTTGGAGGAATAAGGTCCATCCACCCTAATCACCCTTTCTGTCCTCTTCACCGTCTGACAGGCCAACTGACCGTCCTGGGAGATCCGCACCTCCTTTAAACACACCTGCGAAAAAAACAGCTGAACTTTAAACAGTCCAAACCACGGCAGCACGGCGAATGTAAAAATGCAGTCTGTACAGGGGGAAGGTGCCATAACATTTGGCATTGAATCACCTTTATCGCTAATCTGAAGATGGTAATGGATCTCGTTAAATCAAGCATGACTGGTTTTACACATGTGCTGGCCTTCAGCCTCCTAGGCTGACACAGCTCTGGGTTTAAACAAAAGATCTGAAAAGCACTAGCTTAAAAAAAAAAGAAAAAGGGAGAAAACACAAGAGGATGTACCTTTCTCCCAGGCTGAACGTTCACATCCATGTACTGGCCCATATCTGTCATTTTGTATGTATTACTCTGTGCTAATGGCTTATTAATGGCTTTTCCTTTGGGTTTATTCTTGGCACAGTGACTGGAATTCCTCAGCAGAGACTCCATCTCTGAGCCTAAGGGCCTAACATATGGAGGTTTCTGATGGACGCTGTAGCAGGAAAGGAACAATATCTGAACGTTTAAAATGGTTAAAGGATCAAAAGCAACGATGAGCAGAACATATTCCCTTCAACAGGAAGAACACTGGGCTAGCAGCAGGCAAAGACAGACAATTCAACCATAAAACGCCTCACAATAGGATATTTTATTCAAGCATTCAAACAAACCATTGACTCCTGATGGGAAATTTCCATAGCAATCTACATACTAGAACGGAAAATCCACTGTAGGTCTGCGCTCCAAGAGGTCAGCTAAGTTTAAGGCAAACAAACAGAAAAGCCTCACTCGTACACACTTGGAGGGTAAGTGAGTTCAGCGAGACACCCACAGGTTGTTTTTAAGAAGGATACAGAGAGATCCAGGACAGCACAGCAGGCTGCAGCCAGCAGCCATGGCATGGCCCGCAGAATGAAGCCCAGCTGCTGGTCATGGAGCACTACGGCTGTGGAATAGAGGGCTCCAGCCAAAACACACAGGACCCCAGAGGACATATGGACAGCAGAATTCATCTCCCCTCTCCGCTGTGGGGCGCAAGTTAAACTCAGTGATTTGGTACAGCTCTACTTCAATTCAGATGTGTTACTGATTTCACTGTCATTTGAACTTCAGTGTGAACAGTTTTCCTCTTACACATTTTACATTTTATGCTTTTGTGAAAAAATAATCACATCTTATTTGAGTGTTGAGAGACGTCACTGTTGCAGTCATCAAGCAGTATAGGATTACATTCATGGCAAAAGTTTAGTGTGTTGAACTATTGTTTAACAACTTCAAGCAACTAAACCAATATGAAAATGTGAGTGGGAGGAAAAGCTTTGGATAAGCCCAGCGCATGTCCCAGTTAAGAAGTTCTTTAAAGTTGCTTTTTGAATGTGTCTATTATAAAAATAAATTTAAAAAAAACTCTGGTATGGATGGAGATGAAGTGTAGAAGTATCTTACTGCTTTGAGGAAGGATGGAAAGCGTGCAGTCCAGTTAATGGCAAATGACAGCAGTCCCAGTGCATAGCCCAAGAACTCCGCATGATGCTATCTCAGGGAAAAGCATGCAAAACACATGAGTACTATGGTCCCTCGCTTTGCATGAACTGACTCCAGAGTGCATATCTCACACAGAGGGCCCTAGTGAATAGAGTGTCCACTACATCTGACCTAGGTTAACTCAGTCTTACTTTTCACACACAGACAGTATAGTCAGATCAGAAGCAGTCACTCACATTTAAGAAAACGCCGAGGAGTTTCCTCCTGCTGGGAGGTTTGTCCGTTGGCAGGTGCTGGGCACTCATTCCCATATAAACTCCCCCACCCATGATGAACAGAAAGGAAGCAGCCAGGAGATTCTGCCTCCTCCTCTTAGACACTATTCTCAGTCTCTTTCCTGTAACGAAGGAGAGGGCCCTCAGTGCTTCTGACTGCACACACAACTTTAGCTAATACCCTAAAGCTAAACAGAACAGGTACTCTTATTACCACACAGGGGGGTGTCATTTGTGCCTTTAATGAATTTAAGAAACTATTTCATTTTCGCCTTCCACATTAACTGCAGCAAATGAACACTGCATAAGTGTAACATGGTATGTTAAATGACGCAGCAAAGACCTGCAGCACGAGTTCAAGAGAATTAGGCACAAAGCAACTTAACACGAGGGAGTGTCGCCTCCAGCTGACATTATCTTTTATCTTTTTTAAGTTCTTATATTAACTGTACGGTTATTTTCAACAGCGAGACAACATGAAGAAAACTATTTTAAACAGCATAGCTTTATCTTACCTTTTTTTGACTTGAAGCACAGACAAAAAGGGGAAATAATTGAAATGAAATTGACAATATCCAAAGCCACCATAAATGCAGCCACTGCGATCTGCAACATGACAGGGATGTTTCACATATTTCAAATAAATTGTCTGATGCAGATTAATAATAATAATAATAATAATAATAATAATAATAATAATAATTATAAACGCCAGAAATATCTGCCCAGTTTTTATCCTTTGCCTGAGGGTTTCTTTTTGGAATATTTCACATTTATCTTTTCACAGATTTCGTTGTTTAATAGCTTAGAAAGTGCGGAGACAGAAAAACAAATTCAGACAAACACATCAAACCATTATGTGACACGTGGATACAGTAAACACAGCCTGACCTGAAATTTTAACTGCTTTGAAAGTGTGGCCCCCACGGCACTACACAAGTTGCCCACGAAGCTGTACAAGGCGTAGCCTGCAGCATCGCCAGAATTCCGGTCTCTCATCTTGCACCTGCGACAGATCAGCCTACAAAGGAGGGATAGCATGGAAGATGACCACACATGCATGCACGTACGACTTACATAAACCATATCAAAATTCGTTAGCGAGAAACGAAGTATTACTCACAGTAAGCATGCCACAAGCAAACACAGCGCAGACAAAACACCGAGTACAACAGAGACACAAACTTTTTCTGCGTCAACCAGGCAGCTCGATACAAAGTTGTGGGTCAGCTTGAACAGAAAGTATGAGGACGGCCCGTCTCCATCCGAGTCATGCATGTCTTCCATCATCGCAGCGTGCTGTTATCATGTCGAACAATACGTGACTATGACAACATTGCTAAATGGCTGGGATAAATAGCAGACCGTGTCGTGATGGTTTGGGAGGGCGTTTCTATCGCTGAGTGTAGTCACGTGGTGTTCAGGTGCATAAGGCATAAGGAAATTATGAACATCGTCCCAGATATAATATTGTTGAAATAAGTAAGTTTTTCACGGTAACCTATCGCATTAGTTAGTGATAACTATTTCATTCTCCAACCCTGGAATGGTGAATACTGTGCACCATTTTCTTTGGTCGCTCGGAATTCTACCCTGTAGTCGTTAACCTGAACGCAACCTCTAAGATATACAAATGTATAATTCATGTTTCCATGACCATGGGTGGTTTACAAGGCACTGTGATATGTTTACTGCGAGGGAACAAAGAATGAATGGCATGCATACAGAATAAGATTATTTTTAATATTTATAGGAGGATGTACATTGCATTACAAAGGTGATGGAGCGTAAGCATCTGATTCAGGACTCTCTGTTTACTCCAGAAGCATGATTATGATAACAGTGTGTCCATTTTGTAATTTGTACAGACTCAGATACCATTGTCTGTTAATTGATTTATCCTCATTGTGGAATGTCCAGCAATAATCATCCAGGTCACTTCAAACAGAGCTATTACCTTTTAGAGTCACAGAGAGTGAACTTAGTGAAAGGTGCAGCCTCGCCACTGAAAACATGACGTTCAGCAGCAAATAGGTTTTAAATCGACTTATCAGAATTTCATGCTATTTTTCCCCATTTGAAGACAACCTATTCAACTGTCTTATGTAAAATCAGTTTAAGCATCCAGGTGTTTGTTAATCCTTCGCAGTTTCTCCTTCTTGTTCCTGTTGCCATGTTTCTTCCATGGCTTGCCGGCTTGTTGCTCTGAACCAACTTTACCCTGGTCCTGGGGTCCGCTGCCTGGTTTATAGCCCATCACCGTCTGAACGCCTTTGGTCAGTGCACGGACATTTTCCTAAAGGAGATGGCAATGCATCATCATTCAAGCATACCATATATATATATTTTTTCATATTTTATATATATATATATATATATATATATATCATTTGCAAATAGCCCTGCTAATATTCATCCAGAGGATTTTTTGTCCAGATAAAAAAAAATGTCATGCAGAACCCATTCAAAAAGCTATATGGAAAAATATGAAAAAATGAACATGAACCAGAATGAAAAAATGTTGTCCTACCTGATGGAAGAAGCTTTTGTCAACTGTGTTCTCAATGCGTTTGACTTTGGGCTGTTTGTTCGAGGTGTGTGAGGGCTGTAGTTCTGTCTCTGCTGTCCTGTTAATGAACCCTTTGTGCTGCGGCTGGAAATCTTTCGCGTCAACATGTGGAGGAGGGTGACAATACAGGAGCTTCCCCTGAAAAACAGAACACATGTTTGGGTCTCTCTTTCAAATCATTTAGGGCCTTCATCTTCTCAAATGTGTTTCTTTTTTTTTCAGTTTGTTTTTCTAAGATTTCTTTGCATTGATGACCATTCTTACAGAGGAACCGGACACGTTGGGAGTGTTTTAAAAGCTATGAAACAGACACTTACACTGACGTAGTCTTTCAGGACATAGCGAGCTGACCGCGACTGGTCAGGCTGTCCATGTGTGGTCATAAAACCCCTCATATCTGGCAGAAGAAAAGTGAAGGAAAATTAAGCTCACTATACTTTTCACTGTTGGAACTGTACTATAACACTGTATCTCCTTTCTCAGAAATAAAAAACACATTTTTATTCTAATCCGGTGCTACAACACCTGATTCAAACTGTCCACTTATCATCGGTCCGCGACTAAGCCTGTAAGCCTAAAGTAAAATGTGTTGTACGGTAAAACTCTGTTGTGTGTTCTGAGGGAAACGTCATGACTCACATCCGTAGGCGGTCAGAAACTCCTCGGACGTGGGCGGGCGATCGGGTTCCTCGTCTTCCCGCGGTCTGATGATGTTTATGCCGTACGTGCCTTCTAACACAGCCCGGGGGATGGTCTGACACACGTGGTCTGGTTAAGGGCCTTCACTGATATACAGCTAGCATCCCAAACAGGTTTTTTCTTTTCTTACCTGTTTCAATACAGTCTTTCTTTGCCAGACCTTGTCATTGAAGTGATATACTTGCAGTGTGTGATGTTACAAGAAATTGTTATTGAGCAGGACGCTCTTTGTTGTGGGTTTTGATAAATGGCAAGAGCCATGGAAGGATATTAAAGAGACGGCAGGGACGTGATCTCTCATCTGATCGATGGGCAGGATCCCGCTGCAGATCATCTCGGCTTTGGTGGAAACGAAGGAGGGCATGACGAGGCCGGGACAGTCACACAGACATAGACCGGGCTCCACAAACAGGGTCTGCAGTGTGCGCGCACACAGACACACACACACACAGACACACATACACACACATACACACACAGACACACACAGACACACACACACACACAGACACAGAGTTATACTCTCATCTGATCCCGAGTGAGCATGTGCAGAATAAACTCTCTGACACTCTCTCTCACCTGGAAGTGCTTGGTGTGACCAGGGGTAGCTGAAACTGAGACTTTCTTGTTTCGGAGAATGGTGTTGATAGTGGAGCTCTTGCCAACATTAGGGTAACCCACCTTGACAACAGAAGATAAAGAGATGATCTATTCTGTTATTAAACTGCCTGTCACAGTTCCACCTGTATCGTTCACTTAAATGTTAAGCCAAAATCATGTTTTTCTATAGGAAACACCATAATATGGTAACATTATGGTGATTGAACAATATGTATTTGAAAAGCCAGGTTTAAAAAATAGGAAGAAAAAACAAAGGGGGTTAGTTCTTAAGCTTGTTTACTTGAATAATTAAAATAAGGTAGTAGAAGTCACTATATCCACCAACTTTTGAAATTATATTAATACATTTTAAATTGGTAAAATGCAGGTTAGCTCACCAGTCCCACAGTGAGCTGACCTTCTTTACACCTGGTCCCAGAGTGTGCTGATTTAAAGAGGTCCAGCAACTCCTGTTTACGCAGCAGACGACTGGAGTTTCGGAAGGATGAGCCGTCTGACTGTTCTCTTCCCTGCTCCTTCGTTTCCTCCTCGTCTTCTTCATCCTCTGATATCTCGGAGCAGGTCTGCCAATCTCCTTCCTCCACGCAGTCCTCAAATCTCACTCTTCTCCTCTCGTCCTCAGAATCACTCTCTTCAGTCTCTTGGTTCCCTTCACTCCTCTCATCCAACTCTCTCTTTTCTATGGGAGGTCTGCCACTGGTTTCCATGGCTTCGTCACGCTCCGCATCACTCTCTTCTTCACCTCCTACATCTTCTCCCTTTCAATGAGAGAGAGATTAACGGCTCGCCCTACAGGCAGTTCCACAGCACCCCCTGACAAACGAAACTTAGACAAGAACGATTTAAACATTACATCAGAGCACACTGTCAGATGACATGCTGCCCTGAGCACGTACACTCCAAAGTCAGGCAGATGTCTGTTAAGTGCACAGTTTGAGAGTCTGTGTTCACGCGTGAGTTTGAGCTGTACCTGAGCACCACCACGCGCGAGTTTGAGCTGTACCTGAGCACCATCACGCGTGAGTTTGAGCTGTACCTGAGCACCACCACGCGTGAGTTTGAGCTGTACCTGAGCACCACCACGCGCGAGTTTGAGCTGTACCTGAGCACCATCACGCGTGAGTTTGAGCTGTACCTGAGCACCACCACGCGTGAGTTTGAGCTGTACCTGAGCACCACCACGCGCGAGTTTGAGCTGTACCTGAGCACCACCACGCGTGAGTTTGAGCTGTACCTGAGCACCACCACGCGTGAGTTTGAGCTGTACCTGAGCACCACCACGCGTGAGTTTGAGCTGTACCTGAGCACCACCACGCGTGAGTTTGAGCTGTACCTGAGCACCACCACGCGTGAGTTTGAGCTGTACCTGAGCACCACCACGCGCGAGTTTGAGCTGTACCTGAGCACCACCGGCTTACCTTCTCCTCCGCGTCCAGTCGTTCTCCCTCAGCCAAAGCGGACCAGAACGCGGCTCGGACCCCCTCCCTCTGGAAGTACTGGGCCCAGGTTCTCCTCTGCTCTCTGGTGAGCAGGTCTGCTTTATTCAACAACAGCATGTTCACCTTATGCTCGGAGACCTCCTTCACATATTTCTCCTGATAGAACAAAGGATCACAGTACCAGTTAAGGACTGTGCAACCCTCACCGGACAAACCAAAGAACTATTGACACTTAAAATCAGTCAGTGTTTCACTCACAAGATCTGGACAACGGAATAGCAGTGGGTTTCTGGCATCAACAATCTGGATCACAATGTCACTGGAAAATGAAATCAATAAAACTTACATTAACAGCATAAATGTATAAGATCTATGGAAAGAAGTATGTAAATGAACTGGTAAGTTCAATGTTTATGCATACACAAAGACCTGCATATCCCATAATATGTATAAAAAAAAAGGTTCCTTCACTGAACACACTCCTACCTCCTCTCTATCACTCGCCACAACTGCCTCCAGAAATCCAGATTCCTTTCGAAAGGAGTGAGAATCAACTTTTGTTCTTCCTCCAGCCTACCAATATAATAACAGAGTTTATTAAACAACCATAATCATTCACGGGGAAAGCAATGCGATTACATACGGGAAAAGCAGGCAAAATAAAAAATCCAATGAATTCAAAGGCGCTCACACTGCCAACTGTCGTCTCCACTCCAGAAAGCTGTCCTTTTCCGCCTGCTGTAGAACCTCAGGGCTTGTGTTCTCATCCCAGTGTGGCCTAAGACGTCATAAGAACAGCAACAGTGTGCATAAGAACATGTCCACAACGTCAGCAGTAAAACAGCTGTACTGAAGCAAGATCAGGCAGCCAGTCATTTTGCAAGGCAAAAAAGTGACTTTGTTTGTAAAGACACTGCAGACACAAACCTGCGAGGAATTCGTAGGAACTGTTTATTGTCTTCATGGAGTTTCTTCAATCTTTTAGATTCTTCTGCTGTCAGTAAACCGGCTCTAGACTCAGCAGGCACAAACTTGATGTTGAGCTTTTCTGGAAAAAGGCAACGACAATCAAGTCAAACAAACTTAAAATAGGCCGAGACGTCGGGGTTAGATATTGCACTTCGAAGCCTATTTCAAAGGAAATTTACGTCTCTGGACTAAATAACGACAAAGATACAGCTGTAGGGTTACCGGCAACAAACTCTGTTCCTGCCAGTTCTGCTGTGGCCAAGAAATCGTCCAGTGAGCTCTGCTCTGTGACGGACTGGAGATTGAGACGGCCCCAGTCATAGCCATCATTCAGTTCACTGGTGTGGAGCTAATGATCAAAGAAAAAAAGAGGTGTCGTGTTGTAGGCAGTAATTACCACAGATTCTGTGTGAGTCACGACTAAAACGTCAGCGAGCTACATTCATTTGCTCACGAAATTATTACATCCATACCCAAGAATCATTTCTCCTGGTCCCCCGTCCAGCGTTGAGTCTCTCCTTAATCAAAGCCCTGCCGAGACCAGAACCTTCTCCTCGGCTCTTCTTCTTCCCCATTTAACCCGAATAATTTCGCTGAGTATCAAATAATTTCGCTGAGTATGGCAGATATTTTTCACATCAAGAAAAAGTTCTACTCTATCCACCAGTCAAGCTTTCACATGTGTTATTAGTGTTGTTGCGGAGGAAGGAAGTGGTCTGGAGTAAACTATTTACGTAATCATGGGAAACTATTTATATAGCTTCATGCTGGATATTTCCGAAATTTTCAATTAATTGTAACTGCTAAAATAATATCAATGTATCATTACATATATGCCGCAACGGTTCAGAAAGATAACACAATATTACTACACTTGCCGTCGATGGTATGGCCCAATGTGTCCCACGTAAGAATTTCGTGAGGAACAACGTACCATCATGGAACGTTCCGCTCACTCTGTGTATATTCGGATTTTTTTTTTTTTTTTTCAAATGAATTGAAATGAACAGGCTTTCGTTAACGGAGTCAAAATACAATATTCAGATACACGTTCGTTATGCTTAGTCTTATCCAACAGTGTCACATTTCATACACGTCTTTGGAAAGCGGGTGTAATTATAAGGCCCACACGTTGCAACGGATACATTTTGACGTTTTCACTCGTATTTTTCATTGGTTGAACGCTTGCCTTGAAATAGTACTCACATCGCAAAAACGGCCCCCAAACTGTAATGTGTTTGACCTAACACCGCATTTTTGTGGGACAATTTACCAAATACATAATACAAAAGGAATTTGTGAAACCAAAATCAAATTAGCTGGTGAACAGCGATTAACACAAGTCACTTCAAATGACACAATTCAAATGACACAATAAGTTATCTGTCCACTGTAGGGATAGCCCCCCAACCCCTAAGCTCCCATATTGTGTTTTGTTTGTTTATTTATTCATTTGTTTGTTTGGTTTTGGTTTTGTTTGTTTGTTTGATTGATTGATTTTGTTTTGTTTTCTTTATAGATTCAGTAATGTTACAGCTAACAAATCACTGCACAAAGAAAGAGATGTCAGTCACTCTCATCTTGTCCCTGTCAATACAGGACAATAATAACTGCCAAACACCTGTGACTGTCAATAACTTCAGTTAACAATTAAAATGCATAGATATCCAGTATACACACATAAAGTAAACACGTAGTGTAATAATCCCTCTGCATTCGAGACAATGTTTCATTGTAAGTGAAGTGAGGCGCTTCTCTACTTCACTCTGTTACTGTTTCTTTGGACAGGGGGCTTTGTTAAGCGTTCGTCTGTTATATAAGCCTTACTTGTAGTGTGTAGGTGAGATTTCATTCTACAACGCTCTGTGTAACATCTCTGTTGTGAGTGCTGAATATTCTTCTTAGTGATGCCATTTTCAGCCACAGAAATGTACTGGACACGCTGCCTAACCTCACTCATAGAAAAACAATGACGGGCAAGAATAGTAAACCTCTTAGTAGAAGAGACCTATGGCTTCATTCTCCTGGCATAACAAAGCCATAGGACTCTTCTATCAGGAGGTTTACTACATGCTCTGAGTTAACAAACTCTGAGTTTTCGCTAAACCCGCTTTCTGGAATACCCCCCTGAATATAATCTGACCCGTTTATTTGATCTTGATAGTTGCGCTTATGATTTTTCAGTCAGTATTTATTTCACCCAGACACCCCGAGTGAGCTTTACGGAGCGTGGAGTAGTTATATGCATCGTGATAATAACAATGAGAAAATTATTTGTTGTTTGTTTGAAAGCAGACCGGGGGGGGGGGGGGGGGGGGGGGGAAATCCACGATACGGTTTAGTACCGTAATTAGCCAGTAGATGGAAGCATTAAATCGTTTCGAAATTTGCACAGACAAGCAGCATCCAGATTTTGGTCTCTGGAAATTAATTCGATCATATTCGGAGCGTGCATAAATAAAATAAAGAAATACAATCAAGTGCATGTGACTAATTGCAAATGAATGATTTTCATGTTTCGCAGAATAATGAACTTCTGTGTAACTCATTGAGGACCAGTTTAAAACTTGTAATTATACACATTTTCATGGTTGTTGATGGCCACAACAATTAATTTATAACTAATCCCTGCAAAGCACTGGAGAAAACAATTTGAATTTCTCGAGGCACCAGTTGGGCCACTGTGACCAGTGATCTCATTTTATTTCTCAAATTTTAATTTACAAACTTAAATAAGAGAATAAAAAAAGGAATTTGTAAAATTTTGTTCGCGTGGAGCTAATCAAACGGCTTGGTGGTGAGATAAATGAAAACAGAACCAAGAATACCCGTGAAACATAGTAATGCCGTGTTGGTGTGTTCCATTTGCATGATTTCCCCTGTTGGGAACCGAATTGGTTCAACCCACAGTATATTTACAGCTGTCTGCTTGAAACTTGGTAGCACTAAGCTTGCCACTGGACGGCCCGTGACAACAGATGGGACGGCTCGAGCAGTTCAATATATAGCAAAATGACACTCGAGGTGAGTTTACTTATGCCGTAAAAGAAAGTGATAGATGACTCGGGACTACCAACAGATAGTGATTAGGTGCAGTAAACGCCTTAGTTGTAGATTCCAGTGCTTTGCACGTAAAACGACTGTATAATGCTGCCTTGGAAGAAGAATAAATTCGACTTGATTGAGGAAGATAAGCAGTCGAAGCAGAAGGGGTATGCCGTGAGTTTGAACTACTCTGCGCTGACCTCCTTCGCCAAGTCTTGTCCGGAGAGTGCGCTCAACAGGGTGGGAAGTATGTTTAAATCTAAAAGGAAAAAGGTCAAGATCACCAGCGAAGACCCCACGTACACAGTGCTATACTTGGGAAATGCCACCACCATCCAGTCAAAGGGAGAAGGTTGCACGGACGTCGCCGTTAGTAAGATTTGGGGCAAAAGCGAACTGGGGAAAAGCGGCACAAAAATGAAATTAACCATCAGCTCGCAAGGCATCCGGATGGTTCACGTGGATGACAAAGCGAGGAGACCTGGACACTTGTATTTATTGCATAGGATAACTTACTGTGTCGCCGACCCTCGGTTACCCAAAATCTTTGCTTGGATCTATAGACATGAAATGAAACACAAGGCTGTGATGCTTCGCTGCCACGCTGTTCTTGTGTCCAAGCCGGAGAAGGCGAAAGCCATGGCTTTGCTGTTATACCAGACCTCAGCCACAGCACTGGCTGAGTTCAAAAGGCTTAAAAGAAGGGACGATGCGAGGCACCAGCAACAGCAGTTGATAGGGGAGCAGACGATCCCTTTGGTGCCTCTTCGAAAGCTTCTTAATGGACAGTGTTATTACAAACCCCCAGTGGAGCGCAGCCGGAGCGCACCAAAACTGGGCTCCATCACAGAGGACTTGATCGGTGAGGAAGAGGAGGAGAAAGCCATGCACTTTGAGTGCGAGGACATTCTTGATGACTGTGTGGGCAACGGCAAGCAGGAGTTGTCCCAGATAATCAACGATTTAGGAGAGATGAGTATTGGAAACGACGTACAGACACTAAAAGCCGACCTGAGAGTCACACGGTTACTCTCGGGCGAGAGCACTGGCAGTGAATCGTCAATAGACAGCAACCAAGAAGCAGTTCCCATCTCTAGCAGCACTGAGGACAACCAAATGTTAGAGATTGGCTAGCAGCGAAACGAAATTTTGTCATTTCTGGCAACAAATTAAACTATTGTAATCTTAATTTGACATGTGCTGTTTCATTACAAGGAACGTGTAATGCGTGTAGTGTTGTGCCACCTCATCCATTCGACTTGAAAAGATGTTGTAATTTGGGGGTATGAAGCAACGATTGTTGTTCACCTACAGACACTCGCACAATAACACTTGATGGGCGTAAAGGGTCTTTGGGAGCTCGGCGAAGTACCGTAAAGACTGCGTGTTCACGACAGCGGACACAGAATGGTGCAGTCCATTAAGACGCTTATGCACTTTGCTGATCCATTCTGTTATTTAAGAGGGTTTGACTTTTCAGCTCGTTTACTCCCTTAAGGAAATTACATTATGGAAGAAAATAACGGTTTTGAATGGTGTAACTCACGGTGTTGAACATCTCTTGACCAATTGAACGGCGAGTTGCAATGTCTCTTTTCTTTCAGAATGTTCCGTTTTTTTCATTCCTTATTTTTTGCACTGTTGTGGAATTCAGTCGAGTATTATGTTCATACTTTTGTACATAACATTGTTTCCTTATAAATGTTCTTACAAACATAAATGTCATATCTTTGCTGTGCAAAAGAAAAAAGTCTTAATGTATTGAGATGCAAATAGGAAAATCATAACGTGTAAACTATACTCATTATTTTTTAAAAAAGAAAAATGTGGTTTGTTTCTGTGAACCTCACAAAATTGCCAATAAAAAAAAAAAAAAACAGAGAAAATGTACAGCTGCATCTTAGATTGCATCCGAAAATATACACTTAGGTGCAGGTTATGAATAACTGACCGTTTTTGACAGGGCATGTCTTATTCACATTGCTCTTCAGGCTTGGCTACATTTTCCATGTTTAGCTTTTGCAGGTATCTGACAACCCCATCAGAATACATTGTCTGTGGGCTAATGAGGGAATACTTGTGGTTTGATCACAATGTGGATTGGGAACTTAACGTGAAAGTTTGCCACAGAGACACTTAATTAGAACTTCTTGTTCGTGGACCAATACAAAGTCCAATTTACTCTGTTCTCAGCGTAAACCCTGAGATGATGTCGTAGCGACATTTGGCTTTACACTGAAAAACATAATTACTCTCTGACTGATGTTCTCAACTTTCATATTATCTGCCTAGGTTTGCACATGCTGTGACTGTGCTAGTTCTGTTATGGTCCACAGAAGTGATGTTTATGCATTGTTAAGTGTCAGTTCTCATCAGCCTTGTGTGTTAAGTGTTGAGTGAAGCGTAGAGCTGACAAACTCCACGGCACAACTCAAGCTGCAAAACAGCAAACTACCGTGAAGGCTCGTTAACATAGATACTCATCTTTTACAGCGAAATGAGAGGTTCAAAGGCCAAGATGCAAGGTTCACAGTGAGTTCAAGCCCGTCTGCGGACAGCCTGTGAACTTAATGGCCTCAAGCCAGAATCACAGCACACTGTGCAAAGCACAGCTTTCCTCTGTTATTGTTATGGAAATGTGATCTTTCTCTGCTCTATGACAGACACTGTCCAAACACTCAGATGAACAGGTCTGCACCGCTAATGCCAGGTGAGACATGAAACAGGCGTATGGGACACGTATCCATAGACAGGTGTGGCATTATGTTACTCCGATGCAGATCTGTTTTATATGGTATAACGTGGACAATCATATCTTTGTTCCATCTCTGAATCTGCAGTCTGCAGCACGGCAACAGGTTTTCATCTGATTCCCAAACCACGCTAGGCAGTGGGTCAAAAAACAAGTGGTAAAAATATCAGGCACATATGGGTTATGCTAATGGCAGGTTTTCTCTGGGTCATGTTTTTCTCTGTGAGTCAAGGGGAGGAAGCTGCAATGCGAGCATTGATGTAGGCATTAAAATTCCAGACAGAACTGTTGCTAGCTCCAGTCGCGCTACCTCCACCTCACGCTGCCTGCCAGCGCGACTCTGCCTTTCCCCCGGAGTACCCCGTCCAGTGTGCACGGCTGACGTCTTCAATGGGAAATGAATTAGAGAAGATAGGCAAACACTGAGTGTTAATTCCAGTTTAATGTGTGTCCGATATAGTGCAGACTGTGTACTGAAAAGGGTTTTTTTTATTATGTTGTACCAAAGTCACTTCATGGCCACAGTCATCGAAGCAAATGAGGCTTCGATGGAACATGGAAATGATTTTAGATGTCATTAACACTAAACTACAGCTCATTATGAAAAAACTGCCCGGGACAGGGTTTCATTAATTTCACCTTTAAGGCTGTTAAATCACTTCCATCTATAACAGCACAGGAAGAATGAATCAGAAGGACTGAGTCTTTATATATTAATTTAAACTGTGCACATATTAATTTCACACTGTGCCCTCCATTCTGTAAAGACACAACATGTCCTATGTGATAACTATTACCCAAAGTAGACTTTTTGGGGGCAAGGGGGGGGGGGGGTGTGTAAGGAAAATGACTGCCGGTTAGTCAACTTTTTAAAGGTTGTTTGTGTTTTCTGTGTAGCTTTTGTCCGTATTATTCCTGACCAAAATATTTCCCAGCTGTGAGCACACATTTCTCAGAATGAAAGTGCCCAGTGTGTTATGGAAACATCTGAATGAAGAACTTCAAAGTCGCAATCTGCTGGCATTCATGGCTATCTAAATGTTATAAACATATATTACTCATCAAAGGTGAAACGTATTTATTTGCTTAAATTTACCATATGTCAGTACATATTCAATAAAACAGGACACAGAAAGTATGGTATTTGGTTGGCACTCTTCCTGTACTTGTGTGAAATATATTTAAAAAAAAACAAACATCAAAGTGATTATGAGTATGCAATTTCAATTTCGTCTTGTGCAAACATCCCGTGTGTTTGTACCGCTTCTGAGTCATCAACTGCTTGAGACTACTGGCCAACGCAAAACTGTGAGTTTTGATTTTCAGATCAATAACTCCCTTTAAAATGAGTGTCTTTATAGATAAAAAAAAATCATAAACAACTGAAGTTGAATTCCTCCTCCTGAGATGGATTAAAAAAAGAAATACAAAAGGAAAAAAAAAAAACAGAGCAGAGAAGGAATACGCGTTGGTTTATTTATTGGATGGTTCTGGAAAATAATGGTGTTACATCAGTGAGGATTTGACCCAGAAGCTGATATGGGCCTCTTTAAAGGCACGAAAGTCAATACACTCATAAATAATGCACATTGTTGTTTAGAACATTGTGGGCTTTCAGGTTTGTCTCCTCTTACAAAAGACACACACACACACACACACACACACACACACACACACACACACACTCCCTCAACCTCAACTTTAACACAGCAGACACACCTTCACAGAGCAACTATTAATCCACTGACAAGATGCCACTGAAACGTTAGGATGCAGTAGATGACAATAGCACATTAACACAACCACTGATTAAAAAAACCACTGATAACACTGAAAATCAGTCTGAAAAGCACACTGGGACATCTGAAAAGAACACTGGGAGACGGGACATGTTTAATTTGGCACAGGTGCTAAGGTGCTCTGTGTTTGTAGCACTTGGTCATGGCAGGTGTTGTCAGCAAGGCAGCCCTAGTCTTCCACCTCCTCGGCCTGTCCCTCGCTGTTTTCGAGCAGATAAGAACTTTTTGAAAATGTGGAGGTGGCCACACGGGCAAAACGCCGGCGCACTCTTCAGAGGAGAGAATTCGTTAGTTTGGCTTTGACAGCTGCCCTCCAGCAATCTCTGATCATTATTATCCTCTCTTTCATGTCACTACCTTTTGAAGAAATCTTTCTGTCTGTCATGTCACCGAAGTTTTTTTCTTTTTTTTTTTCCATCAACCTGCCCATAACCCAGTGAGAGGGTGAAAATGAGAAAAACAAGAGATCTCTGGGGCATGCTCTCTCACCCCCCCCCCCTTCCCCCAACCCCAATGAAGAGAGTCAGTGTCACATGTGAAACTGGGGACAAGTGAAGACAGACATAGTCTATCATAACAAATCTGTACTGGAATGTGCCCATCAGACATCCATGAACTTATACATATATACTTATACTTATGCCCACGCATTGAAAACTTGCTTTGCATTGTATCTGACATGTGACAGTTAGTTTTATACATCTACATCAGACTTCTGCCCCCTGTAAAAGAGCGTGTGTCATTTAAAAGCACAATAACTCTATGTTAGGCTATGAGAGACAGTAATACGTGAAAACCCTTCCCCTGTGGGAGTGTTTTTTTTTTTTTTTTTTAAACAGACACACAGTAAGCTCTCTCCCAGGGAGGGATTTCTCTCTGTGTGGCTGACTTGCCTAACTTGCCTAATGAGCCGTGTTTGTGGTAGGACATTCCCCTCACTGTAATGAGATACAAACTTTGAGGGGCCTGCACTCACCCACAGTATTTTGTTTCCCAGTGTTTTCCACACAAAAGCACCCCCCCCCCCCCCCCACCACCACCACCACCAACCCCCACCCCATGAGAGACATATATTTCAGTGGGTTATTTTGGGCTCTCTGTTTGTCTGCAGGAAATACAGTAATGATACATGAAGCGGGAAGAATATCGAGACAGCCACAGATATCGCGAAATTTCATCAGAAGGGTCCCGTCAGAGAAGTTCTCGGTTATTTTGTGATTATAAAGCGCGTACTCATCTTTTTTTTCTTCTTTGAAAACAGCCGATTGATATTTCAACTGATGGGTTAACATCTGATGAAAACATTTATATTTTGAATCAAACGACCCACTGAAGACAAGCTTCAGGCAGATCAGTCAGTGATTAGAGCTCGGGATTTTTGTAAGACAGTTAAAGCTCAAAGTTTCCAGAGTCCAGACCGACAGCTCTAAAGCCCTAGTGTGTTAGGACAGAGACACATTCACAATTTACAAACTTCTGTAAGTCAAAGCTGAAGTCCGTTTTAAATGCACAGTCTGATCTGCACTGACAGTCAGACAAGCATCAGATGTATATAGCTGGTTAACATTCATGACTGATCTTCACAAATCAAATAAAAAATGGATCATAAACTTGTGCACCCTTATGGCTGGGACGCTCATAAGAGGCTATTGCCTTATTTGATCAGTTATATAGATAGCAGTTGCACTGCTACACACAATTTTCCAGTGCCTGACTCATATCAGTAACACTTGTTGATACACTTTAAAAGTAGCTATCCAAACTACATGTGGGTGAAAAGTGTTACTTTCCATTTCTCTACATAGCAAGCGCTGTTCTAATCTTCTGCTCAGGAGACATGCCTGAGGAGAACTAGGGGGGTGGATGGTAAATTGGAAAAAAAAGAAAGAAAGAAAGAAAGAAAACCCTGAAACTGGCACTCAGTCATGTTCTCTCAGTGTAAAAACCTGAGTGAAACTGATGTGGGACTGCACTGCACTGGCGTGACATTGTGCCCTGGCTTTTATAATCTGATGTCATTTTCAGTCAGTTGTGTCATGACCAAACATCAATATCCATAATGATCTCTCTCTCTCTCTCTCTTCTCATGCAATATTGGGTGTGGACTGAACATTGATTGATACATGGCTCAATGTTTCCACTGTGAATGCGCCAGTGGTCCTGTTTAACAGTTTTGAGTTTACTGTCACACACGCGTGTCTCTTTTTCAGTGCTGATACTTTAGCTGTGATGTTGACATTCAGCTATGAGCATGTAAAAAACTTTTCATTGAGGAAACATACATTAATGTGTTCCTTTAATTCGATCAGTCATGATGGAGCTCCTCCATGCCTCAAGCAGAAAGAGAGCCCCATTATATACCACTATATCTGCTATACTTGTGTGTGTGTGTGTGTGTGGGTGGGTATGGGTGTCTGTATCTTGTCATGTAAATTTAGGATAAAGCAGGGGTTTTCAAGGGGGGTGCAAGATTAGGAGATTTTTAGGCGCAAACCAGCAAATACAATAAAAAAGGGGGGGGGGGGCAAGATCAAACCTAGACAAAGTGTGTGTGGGGGGGGGGGGGGGGGGTGTGCGCATGTCGAAAAAGGTTGAGAACCCCTGGTCTAAAGGAGCGTAAAAGAGAAATGAAAATATCGCTGAACGTCACACAGGACTCTGTGAAAAGCCTGGATTCTGAGTGACAGGAGAGAATACAGTGCAGAGCAGACACCAGTATCAGGACAGGGAGGTGAAGAGAGCCTTCTATGTATACTTTACAGGATCATTAACTGCTCCACTGACTACAGTCACATTTTACACCAATGTCTCTGCAAAGTATGTGAATAATTATGGGCAGATCATTATGCTTGTATAACACATTCTGAATTTCCTTGTTTGGCTAAAGAAAACATCTTCAGTAACAGTGAAAGATATTTTGAGATATATCGTGACAGCTACCAGAAGAAAGAGAGAAATATTACTTATCAAAGAGAAAAGACATTTCAAAAATAACTAAACCCTTTGAAAAACATTGTAGCTTCAGTTAATTTTGCATAATGAAATGTATTCTGTGGAAGCTTGGGCCTCACAGATTGAGATAAATCAGTGCCAAACTCAGTGGAGATGAAGCACAAGGTGCTGATCTGGCAAACGGAGAGGTTGGCAGGGTCAAGCATGCCAGTGTGTGGTCATGACAGATGGTCCTCTTCACATTTTCACACTGTCAAACAAGCAGAGCCCTGACAGAGAGAGAGAGAGAGAGAGAGGGGGGGGGGGGAGGGAGACAGAAAGAGAGAGAGAGAGAGAGGGCTCTATTACTTTGCACTTCAGGGTATATAAACACATAGAATAACGGGTTTTAAGGAATGTACACTCCAGGCTGTTAACCAAATGCACAGAAAACCAGTATGGTTCAGCGTTGGTCATTTACCAAACTGATGTTGTTCATCATGTACTAAGGGCAACAAACACAATGTTATGGAGAGCATGGGGTTTATCCATGTTTAAAAAAAAATCATCAAATGATGTAAACATCATGCAATAATCTTAGAGACAAAGCTGAGAGAGAATGAGAGAAAGAGAGATTCCCCAACAGGGACAATATGAGTGATTGCACCTCTTTAACACGACTGACACTCAAAAAAAAACAAAACAAGCATGCACCTTGCTTGAAAAACGGGAGAAGCACAAAGTGCACAATACAATGTGTGTGAGGACACACACACAGACACACACACACACACGCATCAAACACACAAAAACACACACAACTCAAATCAGTCTGGGCAAAAAAAAGGACAGAGAACAGTGACCCAAATCAAGGTTCAGAGCTTGTTTTCAAAAGAAACCACTTTGTTTATATCTCCATCTCACGAGAAAGAAGTTAAACTGGTCATTATGGGGTGCTATTCCAAAAAGACATTTATGTAACACACTGAGGACTGACATAAGCAAGCATTTCTATTGGTGCATTTTAAAACGAAGGTTGAGATCAGGCTTATGTCAGGGGTTGCTGAGGGCTTGGGGATTAGGTTTGTTGGCTGGTTTTGGGAATTCCTCCTGTGTGTTATTATTGAAAAGATATGGCAGCACTCTAATTTGCTTACTCTCCAGTTAACAGCTGTGCTTTTTTTAACTGCCCGTCCTCTGCTGTGCGGTGCTTTGGGCTGCTACTTTCGCAGTGAGGTCATCTCCAAGTCTGGTTT
>NC_044508.1:18664297-18679297 GCF_902362185.1 Chanos chanos | reverse complement strand
GTGTGTGTGTGTTTGTGTGTGCGTGTTTGTGTGTGCATGTCTGTGTCTGGGCGTGTGTGTGTGTGTGTGTCTGTGTGTGTGTATGTATGCCAAGTAAATGCATTAAAGCCATGCTAATACAGCCATGTCCTTGCACCGAATCTGAACTATCAAGTTAAGCAAGTCTCCCAGTCTGGCTTCCTCTCTGTGATGGAGAAGTGAAAAGAATGGACTGTAAATTCTGATAGAACAGGAGAGCAAAGAACAGAAGGGGAGAGAGGGGGACACTAGAAACAGTTAATAGCATAAAACTGTTGTGCTGTCACAATCTAGAGTCATAAAAAACTCTGATTACCACAGACCCCGTTCGGGTCAACGATTAAGTCCCGGAGAATTCTCAGGTAATCCCATGTATTGAAGTCACATGTGCATATCAAATTTTAATGTTTCCAGCTGTTTGTCATCTATTCATTTTCGTAGCTAACGAAAAAGAGAAACTGACCTGTTCCCTAATTAAAATGCACAATGCTGATTCAGGTTCAGAGATTACAAACCATAACCTTTTTACTCTGAACATGTCAAAAAGAGGGAGCTGTGAATCAGCAATTCTATGTTAATCAGTCCTTCACATGAGCTACACAGGCATGTGACATCAATACTCATGAAACTGCTTGTCTTTCATAACACGCTGTCTGAGGAAAATGGAAGCGGCGTATGTATGCGTTAAGAGAAAAGGTTTTTCTTGGAATGTCAATTCAGAACGATGAAGTTTCACA
The DNA here is from genome assembly GCF_902362185.1 of Chanos chanos. Classification (NCBI taxonomy): domain Eukaryota; kingdom Metazoa; phylum Chordata; class Actinopteri; order Gonorynchiformes; family Chanidae; genus Chanos; species Chanos chanos. Next base: position 18,678,542 of record NC_044508.1, on the reverse strand, counting down.
ATCTCTTCAAAAGGAGCAGCATCCTGTCCCAGAGCGACACAGAGCTGACTGTCTCTGCCCTTCATGGCCTTGCCTTTCTTTCTTGTCCTATATGACAGTTACAATATGTGTGTGACTTCACATTCCCGAGAACAAACCAACACCCTCTTAAAAATGATCAGGTTCTCTGAGCAGTTTCAGAGTGGCATCGTCTCCATTCATTTCTCTCGACTTTTTTTTTCCCCCACTTCAAGTGACGTTAGCACAAGCTGATAGCTGATAGCTGATAGCTGAAGCTTTCTTTGGAGCCATTCAGTGAGAAAGTGATCTTTGGGCAATGGTCCAGGATCAGTTTACCAACCTGAAAACCTGTTCAGATTATTAGGAGTCGACCAGCACGACTGAACCAGGATCAGTGTTTAGGTTTAAAAAAAGCTGTTCATCCGTTATTAATAAGAGAAATATAATTACGTTTTTCTATCCTGAAATATATCACTATATATTATAATACGCACATCCAAGTGATTGGATGAATTTATAGCTGAAAGAGTAAATGTCTCTCTCTTGAATTCATTCAAGCATTTCCTCTTCTTTTTCCTGTCGCACACAGAGGAAAGCCAGGAAATGGAACCAGGGTGATGTCATAAATGGAAGAGAATGGCAGTGACACTGGAGCCACGCTGGGCAACATTTGAAGGGTGAGAGCCAACGAGAGAAAACAATACAGGCCTGTTTTAAATAGCCCTGATGACTTGCTCTTTTGTTTGTTACTGAAGTTATTAAAGAACATAGCTGAGCTCGTCTTGGCTTTAAAAGGCATTGTTATGATTACTGTGTTTTTTCTTAATGTCAAGCATGCGTGTTGATTGAAATCTTCTGTCACTGAAGTTAACATTCAGCTGAACCCAGTTGAAGTCCTTTTTTTTTTTGTTCCGTAGGCTACATCAAAATTTAACTCAGCTCATGTTTAAAAGTTAAAAAGTTCTGAAAGTCACAAAATGAACCGTTCAGCTGAATGTTGCTTTTCTGCGTCCAAATGATTCCATCAGAGTGCATTAGAGCAGGTGTCTGTGAGATTTCAGTGAAAGTCGGGCTGTCTCTTTCTCCTGAGCTGACCTGATCAGCGTCTTGAAACACCATCCAATCCCTGCCATCAGCCCTGACAGGCTTAAGAAAGGTTACACAGAAAGAACACACACTACCAGCTGCACTTAGGCACCTCCCAGAGCTATTTTCTGTTCAGTGGCCCTGGCTGAAGTGGCCTGTTTCTGGGCTATGCTTGTGCTAAAACCATCCTGGAGATGAATTAGTCCTGGCTGGCGGAGTGGATGCGTTCTGCTTTGGACTTGTCTGGACATATCCTGTGACATGTACCAACAGTTTAATGGTAGGAACAGCATCATGAGTCATTGTTTGTCATTTAAAGTACATCTCTGAGAGCTGAGAGCTGAGCTCTGCGAGATGTATTTTCAGGAGAGTGTCTGTGTTAACATCTCTGTTGAGTTTACTTTTGGCCAACACACACACACACACACATACACACACACACAGCATATGACAAAACAGCTGCACTCCGATCACGACCCCCAGTCCCCAACACCTGCTGCATACCCCACAAACAACGTCACAAAAACATTGGAATCTCAACATTCCTGACATTTTCCACCAAGACAGATGGAGGGGAGGGGGAGGGGGGGCATCAAGTCGTTCAGTTTCACATTTATTTGTGCTCCTGGTGGCTTCAGTTCCTCAGAATCTCCCTTCTCCCTCTTTGGATCCCTGAATATGGAATTATTGTTATTTGAGCGTGTAACGGGGTTAAAATGTAATGTTATTATTTTGTTTATTTTATTTAATTTCATATTATAGAAAGGATGTGAGGGAGTTAAGATGACTTTTCATGTCATGCTTTATGGATATGGACGTGAAGCTCCTCTGCACATGTGATTGTGAGTGCACATGGTTGAAGAGTAGTTCCTTTCTTGTTTCTCAATGCATAATGGATAAGTTTTCTTTTATTTCTACAGAAAACTGCTGCTTAGGATGAGTGAAAACCTCGTGAAACCTTGTCTGCCTAGATATCACAAATGGTAGTGAATTCTGATGAATTGTGGGAGATCTGCTTAATTCTGATTCTGCTTAATTCTGAATTTGGGGATGAGGAACAATGATGACGTTGTGGCGGGAGAGACGAGAGAGACTGAGAGAGACTGAGAGAGACTGAGAGAGACGAGAGAGACTGAGAGAGACTGAGAGACACTGAGAGACACTGAGAGAGATGAGAGAGACTAAGAGAGACTGAGAGAGACTGAGAGAGACTGAGAGAGACTGAGAGAGATTGAGAGAGACTGAGAGAGATGAGAGAGACTAAGAGAGACTGAGAGAGACTGAGAGAGATGAGAGAGACTAAGAGAGACTGAGAGAGACTGAGAGAGATGAGAGAGACTAAGAGAGACTGAGAGAGACTGAGAGAGACGAGAGAGACTAAGAGATGGCGTAGACATTAGAGGACATGTGACTAATTTCTCTGTAGAACTTACTGTGCTTACTGCGTGCGCAGCTGTCAGCGTTCCAAGGGCTTGTCGACGAAACAATGTGGAGCGGGACGCGGACGGCTGACGAGACACGAGACATAGACCAGGTTCGAGGGACTCACGGAAACACTGATCGTTTGAGGCCGTACTCATCCAGGACAGGGTGGACTTTTGTGTTTTATTTTTAGTTGCTCTCCGGAGTGAAGCGGTTTTAGTTTTAGTTTCAGTGGGCCATGACATACACAAGCGAGGAAGCAGGCCTGCTACGAGGAAGGTCGGGCGAGGGTTTGCCGGCTAGTGCTAGAGTGTGGGCCCACACGTTGTTTTGTATGTTAATGTTGGTCATTTGTACAGGTGAGCTAATCTGTGAGGCTAAGCATTTCATTTCGCTGCTTTTAAGGGTCAGTTTATGTTTACCTGAAAAGGCACTTTTATGTGTTACATAACACTTTTAATTTCATTTTGGTTTTCCTGTTCCTACCAGTAACCCAGTGGCTGGTTTGGTGATGTTTTAACTGTTTCTTTTTTTTTATTGTATTCCTCTTTTTGAAAATAATAACTCACCTGTGATTAAGAAAGCCAGTTCACTGTGTGATTGTTTGGTTGGCATATATAGTTATTAGGGAATTTACTCACGCCTTCATATGTATATAATAGTTATTACCACTTCAGTTTACCTTTGGTTAAATTCATAGCTCAGGGACCCAAGATTTATCAAACTATTTCATAGAAGGGCCCAATAGCTATTCTCTCACAACCCCTCAGTAAGGTTTTGGGAACGCTACAAGTGTACACTGTATCCAGGGATCATGGGAAGACTTTGTTGAGAGTAGAGCCCATTACTGCTGGCAAAGGGACTTTCCTGCCTAAGACTTTGGCATAAGTACCAAATGAGCGTGGCCAATGTTTTATAAAACCACTCAGCCAGTTCAGGGGGAGGGGCACACTCATCATCCATCATCCAACACACTCATCATAATTACTAGGCCTCTCAAATCCACATAACACACACCTGTGGTCAAACACACACATATTCATATAGTAGTCACGGCCCGGTCCTGTCCCCCGTTGTGTGTGATGAGGCAGGGCGGGTTTTGTGTGTGTCTGTGATAGACTGGTGTGTCTGCTAAACTCACACAAGCCTGTGATAGAGGGTGTTAGTACTTGCCTCTATTCACAGCACTAAGCCCCTCAGCTCTGTTCACCAAAGTCAAGAGAACAGAGGAAGAGGGAGGAGTTAACACAAGAGGATCATTTTCATAGAAAACCAGAGACCAGCACCTTCTAAACAAATACACACATTAACTAAATTAACACTAATACGCTCGCTCGTGCTCTCTCTCTCTCTCTCCCCCTCTATCTCTCTCACACACGCACACACACGTGCACACACACACACACACACACGCGGGCGCACACACATACACACACACACATCCACACATAGATTTGTATTCATATCTTAGTGGGGGATTTTCATTGACTCTCACTTCACTGTAACAATAGCTAAACCCTAACTCTAACCAAATGAATGTTTTGACAATAATTTACCAAAAATCTTACAGAATAAATAAATAAGTAAATAAATAAATAAATAAAACATTTAAACTTGTGGGGACCAGCAAATGTCCCCATAAACCCACCACTTATTTATTTATAAATTTATAAATAATTTATTTATATTGTCATGGGGACATTTTGTCCACATGAAAACATGGTGTACCCCTCAAAAACCACACACACACACACACACACACACACACACACACACACACACACACACACGCACACACACACACACACACACACACACACACACACACACAGAGAGTATAGAACATGTGAACAATAGAAATCATGAGACCTTTTTATCTTGTTCAGACTCATGTCAGACTCTTGTCAATATTTGTTTGAATCAGCTTAATCTTTGGAATCTCCAGCTCCTAGAATTTCACCTCCTCCTCCACACACACACACACACACACACACACACGCACACACACACACACACACACACACAGACACACTAAAACAGAAACAATTTCTTTCTTCTCAGAAACGATTCATAAAGTCAAATGTCTTGCTTTTCCAGGGATCACTACAAAAAGAAATAGACAAACAGTTTCATAAGAGGTGAACTCTGTCCCCAATCATCACCATCACCATTTTCCACGTCCTTTACAGCCGTGTCAACAGCCCAGAGCATCCTACTGTAAATGTGCCCGTGCCGTATTGGTCCCCTTCCCACAGGAAACAAAGCAACTCAATCAGGAGTCATCTTTAAAGCTCTAATACACTCAGTGAAATGCAGCCACTGGAACTTTCACAAAACCACTGGAGCAGGCAGAAAACACAAGTTCTGGCACGTTCTCCAAAAACACTTTACAGAGACTAATAGATGTGAGACTGCGTTGAGGGCTGGGAACAGTGTTTTCCTGAGAAAGAATCCCGCTACAGGTGGAGGGAGGGACCTAAACGCCCCACTGTGCTATTTTTACGGCTTACCCATTACATGCGTAACACACCCACAGGACGTAATCCCTCATCTTAGAATGAGATTAAATGACACACAGCCTGTTGAGCTTTTCTTCAAAACATACTGTCTCTCTCTGTAACTGCCTCTCTCTCTGTTACATACACACATTCACATATCCACATACTGTCTCTCTCTCTATATATAACTGCCTCTCTCGGTTACGTACACACATTCACATATCCACATGCTGTCTCTCTCTCTCTCTCTCTCTGTAACTGCCTCTCTCTATCTCTCTGTAACTGCCTCTCTCTCTGTTACATACACACATTCACATATCCACATACTGTCTCTCTCTCTATATATAACTGCCTCTCTCGGTTACGTACACACATTCACATATCCACATGCTGTCTCTCTCTCTCTCTCTCTCTGTAACTGCCTCTCTCTATCTCTCTGTAACTGCCTCTCTCTCTGTTACATACACACATTCACATATCCACATACTGTCTCTCTCTCTATATATAACTGCCTCTCTCGGTTACGTACACACATTCACATATCCACATGCTGTCTCTCTCTCTATATATAACTGCCTCTCTCGGTTACGTACACACATTCACATATCCACATGCTGTCTCTCTCTCTCTCTCTCTCTGTAACTGCCTCTCTCTATCTCTCTGTAACTGCCTCTCTCTCTGTTACATACACACATTCACATATCCACATACTGTCTCTCTCTCTCTCTCTCTCTCTCTCTCTCTCTGTAACTGCCTCTCTCTATTACATTCACACATTCACATATCCACATACTGTCTCTCCCTGTGTGATTACCTCTCCCTGTTACATACACACATTCACATATCCACATACTGTCTCTCCCTGTGTGACTACCTCTCTATTACATACACACATTCACATATCCATATACTGTCTCTCTCTCTGTTACATTCACACATTCACATATTCACATACTGTCTCTCCCTGTGTAACTACCTCTCTATTACATACACACATTCACATATCCATATACTGTCTCTCTCTCTGTTACATTCACACATTCACATATTCACATACTGTCTCTCCCTGTGTAACTACCTCTCTATTACATACACACATTCACATATCCATATACTGTCTCTCTCTCTGTTACATTCACACATTCACATATCCACATACTGTCTCTCTCTCTGTTACATTCACACATTCACATATCCACATACTGTCTCTCCCTGTGTGACTACCTCTCTATTACATACACACATTCACATATCCATATACTGTCTCTCTCTCTGTTACATACACACATTCACATATTCACATACTGTCTCTTCCTGTGTAACTACCTCTCCCTGTTACATACACACATTCACATATCCATATACTGTCTCTCTCTCTGTTACATTCACACATTCACATATTCACATACTGTCTCTCCCTGTGTAACTACCTCTCCCTGTTACATACACACATTCACATATCCATATACTGTCTCGCTCTCTGTTACATTCACACATTCACATATTCACATACTGTCTCTCCCTGTGTAACTACCTCTCCCTGTTACATACACACATTCACATATCCATATACTGTCTCTCTCTCTGTTACTTTCACACATTCACATATTCACATACTGTCTCTCCCTGTGTAACTACCTCTCCCTGTTACATACACACATTCACATATCCATATACTGTCTCGCTCTCTGTTACATTCACACATTCACATATTCACATACTGTCTCTCCCTGTGTAACTACCTCTCTATTACATACACACATTCACATATCCATATACTGTCTCTCTCTCTGTTACATTCACACATTCACATATTCACATACTGTCTCTCCCTGTGTAACTACCTCTCTATTACATACACACATTCACATATCCATATACTGTCTCTCTCTCTGTTACATTCACACATTCACATATCCACATACTGTCTCTCCCTGTGTAACTACCTCTCTATTACATACACACATTCACATATCCATATACTGTCTCTCTCTCTGTTACATTCACACATTCACATATTCACATACTGTCTCTCCCTGTGTAACTACCTCTCTATTACATACACACATTCACATATCCATATACTGTCTCTCTCTCTGTTAGATTCACACATTCACATATTCACATACTGTCTCTCCCTGTGTGACTACCTCTCTATTACATACACACATTCACATATTCACATACTGTCTCTCTCTCTCTATTACATACACACATTCACACATGTTCACATACTGTCTCTCTCTCTGTAACTATCTCTCTCTATTACATTCACACATACGTGGCTATTAAATAACGAGACTGGGCTTAACTAAGTCAAACCACAGCACTTATGTACAAACTCCACGGTATATAAACATAAACAATCCCGAAAAGTTTCAGTCCACTCACATCCTCTGTTCACTGTCAGGCATCGCTTGAAGTAGACGTGCTTTTTCTGACGTGTCGTAAAAATGGTCAGCTCAAAAATTGAGCAACTTATCAATTTGAAATTTTTGGTGAAATCGAACAAAACGGCTAGTGAATCTTTTGGTATGCTAACTGAAGTTTATGGGGAAGAATGCCTGTCACGTGCACGTGTGTTCGAGTGGCACAAGAGATTTTGTGAAGGTCGAGAGGATGCTGAGGATGATGAACATTGTGGATGCCCATGCACGTCAAGACCTGGCGTTCGAAATGAACACATTGTCCGAAATGATCAACAACTCAGCATCAGAATGATTGCAGGAATGATCTCCATTAATAAAGAGACTGTTAGTAAACAGTCATTATTATCGTTATTAAACAGTTATTAAATAATAATTACAATTGAATTACAGAATTAGTCTCATTATTTAAGAGCCACACCTTGTATATATATCCACATACAATCTCTCCCTGTATAACCACCTCTCTCTATTACATTCACACATCCACATACTCTCTCTCTCTCTCTCTCTCTCTCTGTAACTACCTCTCTCTATTACATTCACACATCCACATATCCACATACTGTCTCTCTCTCTCTCTGTAACTACCTCTCTCTATTACATTCACACATTCACACATCCACATACTGTCTCTCTCTCTCTCTGTAACTACCTCTCTCTATTACATTCACACATTCACACATCCACATACTGTCTCTCTCTCTCTCTGTAACTACCTCTCTCTATTACATTCACACATTCACACATCCACATACTGTCTCTCTCTCTCTCTCTCTGTAACTACCTCTCTCTATTACATTCACACATTCACACATCCACATACTGTCTCTCTCTCTCTCTGTAACTACCTCTCTCTATTACATTCACACATCCACATATCCACATACTGTCTGTCTCTCTCTGTAACTACCTCTCTCTATTACATTCACACATTCACATATCCACATACTCTCTGTCTCTCTCTGTAACTACCTCTCTCTATTACATTCACACATTCACATATCCACATACTCTCTCTCTCTCTCTCTCTGTAACTGCCTCTCTCTTGGTTACATACACACATTCACTTATCCACATACTGTCTCTCTCTCTCTCTGTAACTGCCTCTCTCTTGGTTACATACACACATTCACATATCCACATACTGTCTCTCTCTCTCGCTCTGTAACTGCCTCTCTCTGTTACATACACACATTCACATATCCACATACTGTCTCTCCCTCTATAGCTACCTCTCTCTATTACATACACATATAAGTAGACAGATAGATGGAGAGAAAAAAGAGAGGGAGTCAATAGTTCATTGCTACATGGACTGCAGCTGAAAATACAATATAGATTGGGATAATAGTGTGATATAAGTGGAATCGCATGATGTCAATAAAAACAGCATTTGTGCTCATGATCTCCAGGAAACAGTTCGATTCAGTGAAAAGTGTCCAGTCCATACAACACCTCCAGTACAACAGCACTGGCTCAACTAACATAGTTTTATTAAATATAAGCAAACAAATGGGGAGACAAACAAACAAACATAAACGTGTTGTCTTGTATGGGAGGAGGTAACTTACATGTGGATTTCATCAGAAATCAGCTGTGTTCATATCTCACTGGATGCTCCTTTTTTTTTTTTCTTTTTTAACATATATCATGTATTCCAATGACATACGACTCACCATATTGCACATACAAAAAAGAAAAAACCAAAGGCAAAACCCAAGACCTTTTCAAAATGCTAATCTAATGTCGCATGTTGCCTCTCCTCCACATCCTGTAGATGGCAAAGGGCTTCTGTTTGTATGATGTAATCACATGAAATAAATGTGTAAAAAAACCCTGTGTCAGGCAGCCTGAGCAAACCAGAGCAGACCTGCAGACCTGTCTACATTCAGTTATTCATAGGGTTTGTTCAGTCATGTTTGATGCTGTTAAAACGCTAGATTTTAAATTCAGTCATTATGATTTTATCGCAACAATGTGTCATATTACAAGAATGCAATAATGTTATAACATTACTATTTACACATGGTACCATCTTAGACAAATACAAGCAACATGACATTTCACAGCGATGTGTCAGGAAGCTGAGGCGGAAACATTCTTGGACTTGTGTTTTGTCAAAGTCATGCAGATCATTTGCAGAGAGAGTCTAAAAAGTGCAACAACTTTGACAACTCAAAGAGGGGAAACAAAAAACGTTTGCAGAAGCAAAGAGCTCTTATTTTATCCTCTGTTTTTTTTTTTTTCACTTTAGAGAAAGCGTGCTATGGCCAGGGCACATGTGTTTTGTCATGTGGTGTACACTATTGTAGAACATCTGTAGGGGGACTCACTAGGACAGTTACACAACATGATCCTCGTTGACCGTGAGGGGGAAAAAAACACGGTAAGGAGAGAAGGCTGGTTCCCTTTGTTTATTAGTTTAACTGGGTTCACTTGTTTGTTGGCCTTTTCTCTCTGTACATCCAGCTGTAGTAAGAGCAGTAAAGAGATTAACCGTGAGGAACCATTAGGGCCAAAATAGGACTGTAGATCCAGGTCAGGTCCTCGCAGCCCCAACCAGACAACTCACTGCTTAAGTCTCTGTCATCTGTGCAGGGACCCCTCGCCTGTCAGCCGATAACAGCTCGCTTTGTTTATTTATTTATTTATTTGTTTATTTATTTTAATGACATCCTCATTTTCTACTGAATTTGGACTGCCCAATTACACAGCAACTCTTGACAGTGCCTGTTCACATGACAGCTGCCTTGGTCGAGAGAAGTGAAGCTAACACACGTTTCCTCGGATGAATGCGAACCAGGTCTTGTGTGTTTTCACGTCACAGGTTGCTTAGCATTACAGACTGATGTAACCCACTTGGAAGAGAAAATGTACAGCGAATACACAGGGCATCCAACTGTCAATGATGACTGATGGGCAGATAAAGAGATGGAGAGAGAGAGAGAGAGAGAGAGAGAGAGAGAGAGTCTGGCCAGCGTGCCCGCCCGAGGGCACGGTGCCAGTTACGTTTCCCTCAAACCCCCAGCCTAGTGTGGCACAGCTGAGACTGTGCCCTAGAATACCCCTGAACACACCACACACCACACAACACACCACACTGAGCACAGACCAGCCCTGTTCACACACAACACACCACACAACACACCACACTGAGCACAGACAAGGCCTGTTCACACACAACACACCACACTGAGCACAGACCAGCCCTGTTCACACACAACACACCACACTGAGCACAGACCAGCCCTGTTCACACACCACACACCACACAACACACCACACTGAGCACAGACCAGCCCTGTTCACACACCACACACCACATCACACACCACACTGAGCACAGACCAGCCCTGTTCACACACAACACACCACACTGAGCACAGACCAGCCCTGTTCACACACCACACCACATCACACACCACACTGAGCACAGACCAGCCCTGTTCACACACCACACCACATCACACACCACACTGAGCACAGACCAGCCCTGTTCACACACCACACCACATCACACACCACACTGAGCACAGACCAGCCCTGTTCACACACAACACCACACTGAGCACAGACCAGCCCTGTTCACACACAACACCACACTGAGCACAGACCAGCCCTGTTCACACACAACACCACACTGAGCACAGACAAACCCTGTTCACACACACCACACCACACTACACTGAGCACAGACAAGGCCTGTTCACACACAACACACCACACAACACACCACACTGAGCACAGACCAGCCCTGTTCACACACCACACCACATCACACACCACACTGAGCACAGACCAGGCCTGTTCACACACACCACACCACATCACACACCACACTGAGCACAGACCAGCCCTGTTCACACACAACACCACACTGAGCACAGACCAGCCCTGTTCACACACAACACCACACTGAGCACAGACAAACCCTGTTCACACACACCACACCACACCACACTGAGCACAGACAAGGCCTGTTCACACACAACACACCACACAACACACCACACTGAGCATAGACCAGCCCTGTTCACACACCACACCACATCACACACCACACTGAGCACAGACAAGGCCTGTTCACACACAACACACCACACTGAGCACAGACCAGCCCTGTTCACACACCACACCACACAACACACCACACTGAGCACAGACCAGCCCTGTTCACACACCACACCACATCACACACCACACTGAGCACAGACCAGCCCTGTTCACACACCACACCACACTGAGCACAGACAAACCCTGTTCACACACACCACACCACACCACACTGAGCACAGACCAGGCCTGTTCACACACAACACACCACACAACACACCACACTGAGCACAGACAAACCCTGTTCACACACACCACACCACACCACACTGAGCACAGACCAGGCCTGTTCACACACACCACACCACATCACACACCACACTGAGCACAGACCAGCCCTGTTCACACACAACACCACACTGAGCACAGACCAGCCCTGTTCACACACAACACCACACTGAGCACAGACAAACCCTGTTCACACACACCACACCACACCACACTGAGCACAGACCAGCCCTGTTCACACACAACACACCACACTGAGCACAGACCAGCCCTGTTCACACACCACACCACATCACACACCACACTGAGCACAGACAAGGCCTGTTCACACACAACACACCACACTGAGCACAGACCAGCCCTGTTCACACACCACACCACACAACACACCACACTGAGCACAGACCAGGCCTGTTCACACACAACACACCACATCACACACCACACTGAGCACAGACCAGCCCTGTTCCAACACTGTTCATGACCAGATACACAGCGGGTATAGGACAGAGGGGGAATATTACATCATATTGCAGATAGGTTTTGGGTATAACACACTGTAAAAAAATGTCAGTGAAGTGCTGTAAAATCATGACATCAAAAAGCTGTAAATAGAAAAACACTGAACCAGTGTTTACTTTACAGTACACTACAGGAAAATACTGAACCAAACACAACTGTTCATTCTAAAGTAAGAATGTGTTGAAAGAATCATATTTCTTTGTAGAATGTTACAGATTACTGTAGTTTAAACACAGGAAAACTGTAATACAAAAACAGTGTAATACAATTAAAATTAAAACATGTGTCACAACCTGCACCTTCGTTTTGGACTTTTAGTTGGATATGTCTTTGTGCTCCCGTTCTGTGTCTGTCTCCGCCCCTCACCGGTACCTGTTTGTCTCATTATTAACCTTGTTTAGTTTCAACCAATCCTGTGTTGCCCTGTTCAGTTCTCCTTCTATTTAAGTCCTAGTGTTTGCCTTGTACTTTGTCTATCGTTGTTTGTGTTTTAGTGCACACTGTTACGTTGCACCTTTTTGTTATTGGTTTTGTTATTAGTTTGCACTTGTATTTTGGTCTTCATTTTAAGTAAAGCCTTCTGTTTGTCACTGTCAATCATCGTGTCTTGCACTTGGGTCCTGCACCACACCACCAGCGTGACAACATGACAGTGTTAAAATAATGTTTTTGGTCAGGTAGATTTTTTTTATATACAGTAAGAAACCATATTACATTTTACAAATTCATTTGTTACACTTTACAGATAAGAATATGTACAAATAGGCCTACAGTAAAATTATGTTAATATGAAGGGTTTAAAAAAACGTGTGTCTGTTTGTGTCTGTTTAGAATTGAATAGGCTTATATTTAACAATATATCAGTAGGCTAGTAGTAAAAGTATAATAGTAATAGTGTAACTTGCGTTGTGTAGGCAAGCATAGTCCCACACCAGACTTGAACTCACTCCCTGACACCTGAGGAAACATACTAGCGACAGAAGCTGGTGACCATGGGCTTTAGCCTCCTTGCTAGCATGCCTGCCTCCCATGTCCAATGTTGCAAGTTCAAGTCCAGCTCAGGACTGACACACCTGCTTCCCCTCATCAGTTAATCATCAAGTCCTCAATTAACTGTGATAATAAAGAATTAATAGAAGAGGTGCAGGACAGGGGGTCCTCAGACCTAAAGTGGAGAACCCCTGGTCTACACAATGCAGGTTACACCTGCACTTTCCTATTTAATGGCTGTTTGATTTACCAGTTTAAATTGTAATTTTTTTTGTAAATTACAACAGTTTTAAACTGTAACATTTACAGATTGTTCTGGAAAGTTGTTTACATCTTTACTGTTTTTTTTTTTTTTTTACAGACTGATTCTGGCAACCACAGCTGCCAGTGATTTTCCGTAAAAAATGACAGATTTTTTGGCACGCATGTGAATATTCCTTTTTGTCCACATTAGAGTATGGTGGATGTACTGGGCTCAGTACAGACTGGTTGTGCTGTTTGCTCGCTCATGGGCTCTGTGGTGGGGTGATAAACACACACTGATATTCAGCTGTGTGTTCAGACGCACATTATCATGTAGCCTGAAGGCTTGTTCCATCTCACTAACCTGACTGAAAACCGCAACACACACACACAGACACACACGCGCACACACACACACACACACACACACACACACACACACATACACACACACACACAGGGCAAATTGTCAGGTTTTGATTTTTCAATGTAAAATTTCCTGGAGTTACAAAGAGCTGATTTGTGAGGCCTTTTAAAGGCCATTAAGGCTTAGAGCATTAAAATGTTGGTTTCCTGTGCTTTCACGGGGAGCTGGATGCTTGTCCCTGGTCAGCTGGAGATCCCTATTAATGAGATACAGGATTAGAGCAGTAAGAAAAGCACCTCGTTTTCAGCATGTTGAAGAGTATACTGATAGGCTGTCTGTATGAGCTG
>NC_044508.1:18641797-18659297 GCF_902362185.1 Chanos chanos | reverse complement strand
TCGTTTTTTCTCATTTTCAGTATCAGCAGTGATGTTGACAAGTAAGATCTGCCACTCTTTCAATGATACACTCTTTCCATCCTTCATTTTCTTTGTCTTCATCATCGTCATCTTTCTCTTCTTCTTCTTCTTCATCGTCATCATCCTCTTCCACTTGCCATCACACGTACACAGGCACATTAATATCAGCAGTGTGGGTTTGTCGACCTGATCGACCTGATCAGCCTGTCATCCAAACCCTTTACAAAAGTCCAATACCCTCTCCAAAAGTCCAATACCCTCTCCAGAAGTCCAATACTCTCTCCAAAAGTCAAACACCCTTTCCAAAAGTCAAACACCCTTTTCAAAAGTTCAATACCTTTTCCAAAAGTTCAATACCTTTTCCAAGAGTTCAATACCCTTTCCAAAAGTCCAACACCCTTTCCAAAGGTCCAATACCTTTTCCAAGAGTTCAATACCCTTTCCAAAAGTCCAACACCTTTTCCAAAGGTCCAATACCCTCTCCAGAAGTCCAATACTCTCTCCAAAAGTCAAACACACATTCCAAAAGTCAAACACCCTTTCCAAAGGTCCAACACCCTTTCCAAAAGTTCAATACCCTTTCCAAAAGTCCAACACTCTTTCCAAAGGTCCAATACCTTCTCCAGAAGTCCAATACCCTTTCCAAAAGTCCAACACCCTTTCCAAAGGTCCAATACCCTTTCCAAAAGCTCGGAGAAAACTCCGACCTTCAGCCTCTTCATTACTGTCTTCGGGGGAGTTCTACCCTTATCTTAGAAAAAAAAAAAAGATTAACGCCTGCATTTGGGGGGATAAATGATTATTTTCTCCTGCTCTGTTCTTTGATCTTAGCGCATGATTATATTTGGTTATCAAATAATAAATGTCAACAGGGAGCAATGGCATTTGTGTGTATCTTTGCATAACATGCCGGGACTGACCCATTTCTCCCAATATCTTCAGTCACAGCTTATCTTCAGTGACTGGCAATTGGTTCACAAAGCGAACATTTCTCTTAATGTTGTCTGATTTCTCTCCCTTTCTCTCATTTTAACCTTTCTTTTCATGAAAAGTACATTCCTAGCAATGGTAATTGTTCTATCACAGCTGAGTACACTCACTTGTGTTAACTGTTTAATGGATGCATTTGTTTGTTCATTAATTCTGATTAAACATTCATATGCAGACCAGTTTCTATAATCACTATGGGTTTTATATGTGAAATTCAGTGTATATAGCTTGAATATGTCATTATTTATAACCGTAATGATTGCAGCTCTTTCGCTCTGCTTCAGAACTAAAGTGTTTTTTTTCTCTCAGGGACTTTAGTGAGAAGAATTTCAAAAGTGTGTCAATCATTTCAGAACTGATTAGGTGACCTTTCAGCCAGCTAAATATGTCACAACTCAGAATCAAAACATTTGTTGGCATTTGGCGGTGACAGCTGCTCAAATGTTACCATCACATAAAGTTAATTTACGTTAAGTTGTAATCAGTTATTCTGCAGAGATGCATGGTATTGAGGAAAAGGTTAAAAAGAATGTATATATTCCATATACATGCTGTTACTGCTAAACATATGCAAAACTCACATACTGAGCTACGACTGGTTGTCTAGTCTAGTGACTTGTTATAAAGCCAACAGAGCTCCAGTGCACCCCAGGTACTGGAGAAGGAAGCACATAAGTAAAATGCTATTTGAGGCTAAAGACATTTAAAAACCCCCCACCCTCCCAAGAATATAAGATCGCAAACCAGTTTCAGGGAGACCATCTAAATGACATTTTGTTCGAATTAGATCTATTTAGGTCAGAACAGTCAGGACAGCTTGACTCTACGGAAGGAGAAAAAAGTCCATGATCATCAGAACCCTCTTGGTAGAAGAGTGAATACAAATATTGACCTCCAAATGTCAGTACTGCTCCCTTCTGAGGTCAAAGCTAAAGTTTAAGCATCAGAGGGCTCAGAAATATCAGTGCAGCACATGCCTGGAGCCATTAAAGACTGTAATAAGGATTTCATGAACTTCAGCAAAAAAAAAACCTGTAGTTTAGTTGAAAATTGAAATAACTTTGATGAAGGTAAAGCACTCTGGTTCTTTAATGTCATGCTCCTTCTGATTTCCTCTGATGGATCTGACTGGCAGAGGAGACACGGGGAGGATTTTATAAAACCGATTTGTGCAAATCATACTAATCAAAAAAAAAAAAAAAACATATTTCAGATATTTCTGGCAACTGACACTACAGGAAATGAACTGAAAGACATGTGGACTAAAGTTTGGTTTCTCAGTAGGAATAGATTTTACTGAGATTCGTCTAAATTCTAAATCTGATTAACTGTATTGTAAATCTCGTAAAAAATATAATCCAGGCTGGATATAATACAGAGATGATATAAGTATGGTAGGAACTGAAGACAATGTACCAGAAGTTAATAATGAGTGCCATAGATGACCTGGCATGTGTGTATCTTTCAACGTACTAGGGGTGATTTCTGGGTAAAAAAAAAAAAAAAGTCCTGGACTAAACATTCTACTAAATGGAAATCTATTAAAGGACCACGAACATCACACTCAACGGAGTTTGCCATTGTGGCTGGATTTAGTCTAGGACTAGACTAAATCCTTTTCCAGGAAAGCAGTTCCAAGCCTGCCTGTGGACCTTGATGAGTGAATAAGCAGACTGTAAGTGTGTCTGTGAAGTGTGAGGTCAGCTGGGTTTGGTCAGTGAGTGAGTCATGTTAAATTTGGATGACAGAGTCATGGTATGGACCTCAGCAGATTCCAAACTGTTTAGCAGTATGGCTGTTTTAGTGACATGACTACCAAAAAAAAACCTGCCAACTGTTTCCAGTATGGTTCAACCACACTGACTCCAATATTATCAGAGACCAAAAGGAACACAGCAACGGGAGACAAAAAGAATTTCGGTTTCCAAATTTGTGGTATGGCTTTAAAACATGTAAATCCCTCTTAAATGCATTAAATCATACAGTTTCAACAGAACCATCTTAAATTGGACCAGTGACCGGGACAGGGTTACAGTGCAAAAAAAAAAAGGTCTTTGGAAATTTTGAACAGATAATGGAAATTGTGTCAAAGTTGTGTTTGGGGGGGCGGGGGTAGAGAATAAAGCAGGATATTAAAATGCATATAATCAAGTGAAGCAAGTGGTATTTTGAGTAATTACTCAACACCTTTGATGGTCAGAGACAGTGTTGTGGATGATGATATCCTGGATGTGCTCTGTGCTGGTGACCTGAGGACTGAATGAGGACAGGTGGCAACACAGGAACTTCCATTCATCTGTAATCACAGTGAACTGTTAGCACTGGCCGAGACAAGGATGCCGAGACTGCAGCCAGAGGACAAAATAACTTCCCAGGGGATCTAAATCTCTGCTTACAGATCAGATGCCACTTGTTTGTCAACAAAAACAGCATTTAAAGGTATAAATAAAGCAGGAATGACTTATTTGGGCTGTGAAATGTCCTACCTCCTCACACACAGACAAACTTTATCTTATCCCACAGAAGAAGTGGCGGGAATCTCACTGGTTGGATTTGTTTGAATGTATAAATCATGGTATAATATAACCTGATCTAATGTGAACTAATCTGATCTAATCTACTGTTGTCCAATCTAATCTTTAACTATAAACCAAAGTTTATTAGGTAATTTTCTGAATATCTATCAGTATTTAAACATGTGTATCACACTGAAATATTTAGAGATAAAGAGGGAGGGAGAGAGAGAGAAAGAAAGAAAGAAAGAAAGAAAGAAAGAAAGAAAGAAAGAAAGAAAGAAAGAAAGAAAGAAAGAAAGAAAAGAAAAGAGAAGAAAAGAGAAGAGAAGAGGTTATGTATCCACTGTTGAAGCGCGTCTATAGGGAGCTCATTAAATGAAGTGTACTGTATGTTAATCAGGTCATGAAACTCTTCCACAGTCACAGAGCTCCTAAACAGCTCCTCCATATTCATGTGTATGGAGTGGAGTGGGTGGCAAATCACAGCTTCATCCCAAACCAGCTACCAAGCTGAGTACATGAGAAGGACCATGATGAACTGTACACTGACACATTCACTGTGTGTCATCATTTTACTGAACACATGAATCAGTTTTATATACTACCCGTATCAAGTCATATTTTATATTTTAAAGCTCGCTCTCTCTCTCTCTCTCTCTCTCTCTCTCTCTCTCTATATATATATATATATATATATGTATGCACACACACACACACACACACACACACACACACATATATATATATATATATATAATTTTGGTTTGAAATCACAGCGAATTAACATGAAATGAAACATGTCAGGAACACAACAATAAAAAAAACCAGCATATGTATTAAAAATAAATAAATAAATAAAATCAGTTGCCAGGGGATTTTGGCGGTTATACCAGGAAAACTCTGCTTTTGAAAACAGGTCAGTCTTGCCCAAAGGTGTTGGGTGATATTTTTTGGAACATTTAATTGCACAATCATACTAAGACTCAGCCCTCCTCACCATCTTAATCCCTTTGAAATAAATAAATTAATGTATAATAATAAACACAATGAATAAACCATCAAATGATCTCTATCAAGCAAATCCAGCAGTGTGATAGGGTTGGGCAGGGTGTGTGTGTGTGTGTGTGTGTGTGTGTGTGTGCGTGTGCGTGGTGGGGTGCTTCAGGAACTGCTCTGTTGGGGGAGGTAGCATCTAAATTTTATTTGAAAATATTAGACTACAGGAAAAGCAGATGCCAGAAGACAAACAGCACAAATCCTTAGACCTGTTGTGACAGACAGTCTTCAGCAAAACACAGCCAGTATCTTAGGGAGGCTCTTGGAACTTGGAATGTAGAGTGAATGAAATGGAGTTTTTATTTCTTTTATTTATGTATTTATGTTATTTGTTTGTGAGAAGCACTGCTGAGGCGTACCATGGTAACAGGTACCATGAAAGCGGTCATTTCCCCTCTCTTCAATCTCTCTTCCCCTCTCTTTTTTTTGTTCTACTGTAGCCCAGCTTTTGCGAAACAACAAAGAGAGAGGAATCAGGAAACAGAGAAACAGCACCATTAGAGTGAATACATTGAGATTGCACTTTCCTTGCATCAGAATGCCAACAGTGCCTGACACACACACACACACACACACACACACACGTACACACATGCACACACACATGCACACACGAATGCACACACACGCACGCACACACACACACACATGCACACCTACATGCACTTTCTTTCTTTTTTATCTTTTTGAATGTGCAGGGCATCAGTTAAATGGCTGTGGGTCTCAATAACTGCACAGGTTTCTAACAGCATAAAGGAAACTCAAATCAAAGTCAGATCCTTCACTTACTGCACTGTACTGTAGAGGCTGGCTGAGACAGCCTTTGTCTCTGTGCTAATGTGTTATTTCTTCATGAGCTGGGAAAGGATATGTGCAGATGTCTTATCTCTGATTAATCAGAGGATTAGAGCTAAACTGTCCCATCCTGTTAGCAGCCGAGGATCTCTTCCTCCCCGTTCCCTTCTCTGGCTGAAGTTTTCAGCCGTATCACTGAAAGATACAACTAATGACAGCGAAGGGAACCATCCCCCATGCTGTTGAAACTACCTTTGCTTCACAGTGGAAAATAAATTTAATATTTTTTAGCCTAAATTATGTGTCTTATTCAAAAAATATCAGAAATAAATTTTACAATATAGTTTCATCATAAATGTTTGTCTTCTGCAATGACCAAGAAATACAATTACAACTAAACTTTTTTTTTTTTTCTACCAGGGCACAGTAACAGAACAGAACAGAACAGTGGAGTTAGAAACTGCAAATTATTTTTTAAAATGTCAAATGAATGAAAAGAAAGCACCGAACACTCCAATCAGGGCTGGGTCTTAGAAATGTTTTGTCTAGTTCATTATGTTCTTATTTGTTCTTAAAGGACACAGGACAAAGTAAGGTTTATCATTTCTTTTATTTCATATTATTTTATTTTTATTGGTCTTTAAGACAGGATGAAAAGATATTTTTGTCATCCATTCACCACAGGAAAAAAAAAACATTCATAAAATATTGATCTACTGACATAATATATCAGAAAATCAACTGTAAGGGCTTTAAAACGTGAGTGTGTGTGTTAAAATGGGTGCATGTGTAAATAAAGTTGACGTCTAAACAGATAGTAACAGGCTATTTGCAGTTTGTGACCCAGAATCATACACTTTACACAACACGGTGAGTCTGTTTAGCACTTTAGCGTCTCACGCTTTTACTGTTTAAATTTAGCACAGCCTTACTATTAAGCTAGCTGCTACGTCCACCAGCAGGCTAATCCACAGTCTGACCCTGGGGCTGTGAGGAGGGATCAGGGGACAGAGGCACTGGGCAGCACAACACAGAGACGTTCCTCTGTATGACTGATAACACTCATGTACATGTTACACACGCAGGAGCAGTCTGTTCTAGTGAACAGAGACACCTCCAAAACAACAACAGAACACACCCTCCCCCCCTCCCCTCGACTCACCCACACACCCACCCTCCCGTCTGAGCACGTTGTTTACACACTGTTGACAGCCAGATTTGAAAAGGGTTCCTTTTCCTCTCTCCCTGTCGGTCCCTTCTGAGCGCCCTCCGTAGTTTAACATTTCCGTTCTCGATTCTCAACACAGCACTCCAGGTTTTCATTTTGTTCTATTCATTTTTTTACTTTCCAAACAGTGTAGTCTGCCTAGAGCCTTGCTCTCAAAACCTATTATCTCTGTCATCCTGTTTCTGAAAGGTAAGAGGCATAGAGCTGAAAACAGACTTATTAAGCATGTGTATATGTTGCGCAACCGCTTAACCCTGAGAAGCTAAGTCCACAGCCCCTAACTATCCCATTTACGCATGAACTGTTGTATTTTAAGCAAACAACACTCAGTCATTGTTATGATTATCATTTTGCTAAAAAAAAAAAAAAAAAAAAAACATTCGTTAAAAACACAACACAGACCATGAGAAACGGGCTACCTTTGTTCATGAATTCCTCTTGCCTTCTTGGCAGGATAGATGGTACATTGCACTGACAGGTTGTGTGAACAAAGGACGTCTTGTTGTCACGAGGCATTGTGAAATATCACAAGGGTGCACTGGTTTCAGTCATTTCTGTTTGTTTGTTTGCTTTTGCAGATGAATTAATTTTGCTTTGTGTCTGAATTTTGCTTTGTCTTTGCTTTGCTTTATGATCTGAAATGCAGTGGGCTTTGATGGAACATGTAGGCTATGACTAAAGATTCTGGACCTTTGTCTTTTGTCGCTGTATGATAATAAACAGGAAAGTTGTGAAGCGTCTGTGCACCATTGCTTGCCCCCAGTGTTTCACCTCATGATCAGCATACAGTGAAGCTGCTCAGCTCCATGCATTAAGTATATTAACCTTCAGTAACCTTCAGCTGAACCCTAAAGAATACTAAAATACGCACAAAAGGGAAAAGAGCATGATTTGGGGTTCTCAGTTGGAGGATGACTTAGTTGTTGAGTGAGGGCACTAAGAAATGTTCACATTCAGATTGCTG
The DNA here is from genome assembly GCF_902362185.1 of Chanos chanos. Classification (NCBI taxonomy): domain Eukaryota; kingdom Metazoa; phylum Chordata; class Actinopteri; order Gonorynchiformes; family Chanidae; genus Chanos; species Chanos chanos. The sequence goes on along the minus strand of NC_044508.1, from coordinate 18,651,727 downwards.
ATTAAAGCCATCTCTGCAGCTTCACACAAAGACACATGCCTCAGCGTGTCAGCGAGGACTGAGTATTTTATTATCAACAGGGAATATTCACTGCCACTGAACTGGCACTTTATCATTCTGTCCAATCACATGCCTTCTTTCTAGAATCAAGGAATAAAAACATGTTTAGGAGAGTAATTCAGATGGCAATTTAAAAATATATATGTGTATATGTATGTATACACATATATGTATGTATGTATGCATACATACATGCATGCATACATACATAAATAAGGACATACCACTTTTTTCTCCCCCACCTGTTGTCCTTTTTGATTTTGACCAACCAAAACTGACAGTGGCCACCCCATGGTCCAGAGTAGAGCATTTCCAGCGTCTCTGTTTTCTGTTGTTTACAGGACCAAAGCTTGTTACACAGTCCCATTAAAAAAAAAAAAAAAAGTGTGTGGTGCCAAGGAGGCAAGAGCAATGAGGTGTGTGTGTGTGTGCGTGTGTGCGTGTGTGTGTGTTAGAGGGAGCGAGAGAGACAGAGACAGAGAGAGTGAGATGGCTTTACTATAAATAGGGAATGTGGCAAAAGGAAGAGGATTCCTAACAAAGTCTGAGACTATTTAGAGCTGGGGAGACAATGGGCCAGGCTGGCTGCAGCTCTGGGCCATCTCTGCCAGGGGAATGCTGTTTATTATGAGACCAGGGAGGGGTGCTACCATGTGGTCTTGTCACTATGGTGATAAAATAGGTGCAAAAATAACACCATATAACTATTTTTTGCAGCATTAGTGACTTGCTAGGTCACTTCCTTTTTTTCTTTTTCTTCCTCTTCTTCTTCTTTTTTTTTGGTGGTGGTGGTTCCTTTTCAACCTTGAGGTAATACAGACATGTGAAAGCATATTACTATTGCTACTACTACTACTACTACTACTAGTACTATTATTATTGCTACTTATAAGAAGAAGAAAAATTACGGTAACTTGAGGCAAAATGTGTTATATATTGACTGATCTATTCACAGTAGTAAGTGTGCAGTATTTGAAAATAGCGTAACTCTCTGATGTTTTGCAGGCCCTATTGGTCAGCACTGTTGCTTCTTCTTCGTGGTCTTGCTTAACACCACAGTCAGAGTGAAGTGAAAATGGCAAGGCTCAGCTAAGGCAAGACTACCTGTGAGGCCCCCTAGTGGAGAGCAGGGGAGATGGAGGTGTTAGGTACAAAAGGTCAGAAGGTCAGGTCAGACAAGGGCACTAACTGATAGGCTTCTCAGAAGAGAAGAGGCTCAGCGTATTGAGAGGGTACGGCTTACAGTATGAGCTTAAAGAAGCGCCTCGTGCGTCACTCAAAAATTGTCTTTCTTTCAAACTCCGTCTGAGCAGTAAACGTCGTGAAAAGTGGTCTGTGTTTATGCTGTCTGAGTCAGGCCTGCTGCAGAACACAATAATTGTGTTCAGTACCTCTGTGTCACATGTGTTAATGTTTAAATTTAGCACACCCTGGCCATTAATTAACCTCTATCTCTGGCCAGATGGGGAAGGCTGAGCCAACGGCCTGTCGATAAACAAGCCATAACGATCATCCCCTTGATGTCCCCACAAAGGTTCCTGCCTCACAAACACCAACCAACAGTTTTAGTGAGAGGAACACAGTCCTGTGCGATCACACAAACATGTAAACATGCGTGTGCCTGTTGCCAAGACACACGGCTGATATGAACTGACCTTGTCTAACACCTGGGCTGGTGCTTTGAGGAGGAGAACATAGCCTGTAAGAGCTTAGAGCCATGCAAATCTCTTTTGTAAAGGACAAATGCATTGTAAAGATTAGCATGGAGTGAGCTGAAAGCCTGTTGTGATACATGGAACCTAGACATGGATGCACCAGTGAGGGCAGAAGCGTGTTGCGACCTACTGAAAACAATGTCAAAAAAGCATAATGAATTGATGAACGTGTAACGAACGTCAAGAGCCTGAAGCGGGATTATATAAGCTTTGACTTTTATATCCTCTGTGGATTGTCCAGTAGAGGAGGTTGACTGTCCCTGCCCTAACTGTGGATTGTCCAGTAGAGGAGGTTGACTGTCCCTGCCCTAACTGTGGATTGTCCAGTAGGGGAGGTTGACTGTCCCCGCCCTAACTGTGGATTGTCCAGTAGGGGAGGTTGACTGTCCCTGCCTTAACTGTGGATTGTCCAGTAGAGGAGGTTGACTGTCCCTGCCCTAACTGTGGATTGTCCAGCAGAGGAGGTTGACTGTCCCTTCCCTAACTGTGGATTGTCCAGTAGGGGAGGTTGACTGTCCCTGCCCTAACTGTGGGGTAATGTGGCTCCCACATTTGTCACAACTTCAGTCTGAACTACAGTCCAGTTTGAAGGTTCACGTGTCTGAGTGTGTGTTGGATGTGTGTGTCTATGCATGAGTCTATGTGCCACTTAGGAGCACGCTCCACTGGTTTAACAGGCAAAAAAATGTATTGAAGTAATGTTTCAAATCAGCCATACCGAACAGATTACAATATGTATGTATGTTTTGAATTTATTTATTTACTTAATTTATGTATCGTTCATTGCTTCTGTTGTTGTTTATGGTTTATTTACTACATCAATGGGCACTGCCCAGTTACACCAGCCTTGGTAATTGAATGTTTTTCCTTTAGTTTTCATTCTGAGGTGCTGCCCTTACAATGCCTTTTGTCCCCCCTTTGTTAGCGTGTTTTGCATAATTAAGCTGCATGTCTATGGAAATGCGCTGCTGTGTAACAGTACGGAATCGGGGGAAATAATTATAATTACCCGTAGACGAATTCCCATGCCTGCAGAAGCGTCGTGACATGTCAGCTCAATTAGGGCTCCCATTAAGGTTTCTCTCCCCGTGTTTTCGGACAATGCCGGACACGGATGCTTTTTCTAGTGCCGAGTCAGAATGACTTTCTGAGGACTTTGTGGGGAGCTCGTTTGGATTTGCCAATCAGGGAGTGGACTCACAAACAAGGACGCGTTGTGCATGGACAATATGGGGGCTGACGATGAGGGGGTTTGGGGGAGGTTGGCTAAAAATGGCACATTAGCAAAATGATGCATGGCTGACCCATATGCATAATTAATGGGGTGGGGGGGTGGGGAGGGGGGTGGGTGCATTTGGACCTGTTGCTGCTCACAGAGATAATCCATCGTTTCTATGTGTGTCAACCCAGACCTGTACAAACCAAGATGGGGCGTCTTTGTTTAGGTAGGTGACTACACGGCCTCATTAATGGTTAGACTGATTCACCAGGCTCAGCATGGCATAATACATGTGTGCATATATATATATATATATATATATACATATATATATATATATATAGACACACACACACACACACATATATGTGTATATACACACACACACACACACACACATTTATTCATGAAGCACCGACCACTGACTGATGGAAACAGAGCTTTGTGCTGTGAGGGAGAGCTTATTGTGCATGGCAAGAGAGAAACGTGGTGTGAAATTCTAATTGCACGCAAATGCAGCGAGTGTTGCGAAACATGAGTGCAATCACAAATCTAAAGGGATTATTTCTGTCTGAAATATCAGAACACCCTGCTTTATAGATTACAGATTATTAATCCGGGTGAGTTGGATCAAGTGAGTTTAGAACAGAGCATCTTTCTTTCTCGGGTTTCAATGAGCAAGCCACATCAGGAGTGAAGAATTCTTAAAATGTATTTCTATGGCTTAGAGCCCTGCTGGAAAAACAATAAACACATTTCATTTCACTGAGTGTACGTCAGAGAAATGTAACATTTACTTGTTTCCAAGGACAAAACATGGATACTGCAATATCCTCAACCCAATATACTGGGGAAATACTCTATAATTGGCAGCAGTAAACAAGCTTTCCTCTCTTTTAAACCAGGAGAAAAAAAAATCATTTGCTTTTCAGTCTCATTGTGAGTTATTTAGAGTCCATTTCCCCCTTTCTCTCTCTCTCTCTCTCTCTCTCCGATCTTTTCATCTTTTATGCAAACTGCGGTTAAGATGTTTTTTTTTTCTCTCAGTGTTTAACAGTGTGTCCTCCAACAGAGCCATGAAGACATAGAACTTTCTCATTACTCTGACACAGGGAGGGTAATGTAAGGATGGGAAAGATGCAGTCCTTCTCTTATTAATGGGGTAACATACACACCGCATGTTTTACGCTCTGCAGTACTTCCTTTAGAAAACACGGGACGTCTTATTTTATATGGATAAACTCCTTCATTTAAAGCCCAATACAACAATTTCACATAAGTGTTGTTTCTTAGAGCAGATTAGCAACATTTAAGGACTAACTGTCCTTTCTTTTGCTATTTGTGCTGCTAGACATTTACAGTAAACAGCTGAGGACAAGAGGGCAAGAGGGTGACACAACAGGTCATCAGTGCAGGACTTCAGCCTGCAACCTGCAGATTATAATTTAATCCCCAAAACAATGAGACATCGTGTTACGTTGCTCAGCTGTGCTATAAACCAGTATCACCAGAGCAAAACAAACAACCAGAGTGTCAACACTCAACCCTGGGACCCAGTTTGTTTTCAAACGCACACCATTGCTGCAACGCTCCGCATGGGCCGCGACGTACTTCTCTTTCCAGTAAAACTGGATCACGTGGAAAGCCTGTTTCGTGCAGAAATTTCCAGGATGCCTGGCAAATGGCCAAAGAGGCTTTTCAGATTAATAGACAGATGTTGGATTAACCACAGCACAGCTGAGCTACATCTGTCTTCAGTCATGTGTGAAAAACTCGCATGTTATAAGCTTGTGTAACGTAATGTCATGAAACGCACAGCAAACTTTCCTGAAAAGGGGGAAGCACGCTCTCTCATACAGTAAGCTGAAGGATATTCAGAAGTAGAAGAAAAACTACACAGAGAAAAAAAAAAAAAAACAGTGGCAACAACAGATTGTGTGAATAGTCTTCACGCCAATTCTCAAGAGGTCAGTGGAGCTCTTTCACACCAAATATGCAATATTCATGAGACAGTGAAATGAATAAAGTAACCGAAATCACCTCATAGTCACAGACATACGGTTACAGAGAGAGAGGAACAGAATTTGAGAGAAAGAGAGAAAGAGGGAGAGGGAGAGGGAGAGAGAGAGAGAAAGAAAGATTGAAACAGAAAGAGAGAGAGAGAGAGAGAGAGAGAGAGGGAGAGAGAGACCCATATTCTCTCTTCTCTCTTGGGGACACTGTTCCTAGTTTCCTCCATAACTTAACAGGGGGGGATAAGACTAAGGACTGCTCCTTGGGAACATCCTTCTTGGGGATCTCCATAGCGACAGTGACGATCTTTTTTTGAGGGGGCTTTAATGCGAGATGTTCTGTTCGCACTGTGAAAATAAGAACCATAAAAACTGCACGTACGTATTCCATATGGGTTTCGGTCCACAAACTGTAAACTGTTACAACTTCCCAGTCTTGCTCCAGACACAGCCCTGCACAATTTAACTGTATCTGTGCTCCAACACACCTAATTAAGCCAGTCAAGGGACTGATAATAAGCTGATGAGTTGGAACAGGTGTGTTTGAGAGATCTAAAAGTTTCCCAGGGGGTGGACTAAGAAACAGTGATTTAGAAAAAAAAACTCAACCATACAGAGACCAGGATAAGAGCTGAAAAAGGCATTAGCCTAATGTGATTAACTAAGGACAATGTCTCAAATCAGAGTGGTAATTGCCTGTATTATTTATAATGCACAGGAGGTAGGTGAAACAGTAAAGACTATTTACCAAGTACTATTTATTTAATTTAAGAGGAATGTAATCTGAAAGCAAGACACAGAGTTGAATTCACCATCTCTGTAAGACCTAAATGTATAGAACCACATAAAATAGTAAAGATACAACATCACCACACACAACTACAAACATGTGGTCTGAACAGGCCTGCGGTTGTTGAGGGTTACAGATGCTGAGTGAGCAGTAATAACTAAGTCAAACCTAGCTCATGTACCAGACTCAGTCTGAATGGCAGAGAACCATAAGAGCCAGTGAGAAATGGTAATCTCTGCTCTATTCATGAAAAAGCACTCATGAATATTTGAAGGGTGTGCTGGAACACTGTATTACTGCAGTCTCCGGGGAGGCAGTGGACACACATTCAGATGGACACGCAGATACAAACACAAACACAAACACAAACACAAACACACACACACACACACACACACGCACACACTTACACACACACACTCACACTCACACACACACACTCACACACACACACACACACACACACACACACACACACACACACTCACACACACATACACACACACACACTAAGGCTTTCACATCCCTCTGCCGCAGTGGAAGCCTGCAGTTTTTCACTTGCAGATAAAACACTATCAAAGTCACAGTGCTTTTAGATTTGGCTCCCTATGATCGATTACATAAAGACCAGGATGGCAGAGAGAGACAGACAGACAGGGAGCAAGACAGAAAGACAGAAAGAAAGAAAAGGATGGCAGAGAGGGGGGGCACTCTATTAGTTCTCCATTAAACTGAAATAACTCCTCTGGTCTCTTCATTGTTGTATTTATTATTGAGTATCTGCTCCCAAATGCCAAACACGATCAAACAGAGTCTGTCATAAACTAAAGCATAGTTATCACACCGCCCGAATGAGAAATGGCCACAGTCCACTCTCACTCTGATCTCTTCATGCCGAAAAGACATCTCCTCAGACAACACTGCTCCATAACACAACTTCTCCAGTTTACTTCTATATTTCTGACCTTACAGAGCTCAAAATGGATTCCAGTTTCCAAGCGTGGGAAAAAGCTTGGTGATGATATAGTGATTTTAGAAAAGGCTGGAAAAGGCTCCCTGAGGTAAAGCGTCCTGTCCGGGCACCTCTCTGAGAACCCTCAGAGACTTCATACACAAAAGCCAGTGTTTCTCAACTGAGAACATGATGATACCTTTTTGAAGTGTGGATTTTTTTTTCACCTCTATATCATCAGTTCTTTATGAAATCTTCTCACTGAGCAGCTTTATGACAGAACTTTCTGGAACAGAGTCAGCTGGCGGGCGATTAATGTGTTTGGATATTTCTGTAGAGTTGACACAGAAGAGGATCTCAGAGGTTTATTTGTTCTGTACCTTCCAGAGAAGTGAAGAACTCCACACTACTACCTCCCAGTGGACAAATGTATCCTCAGACTGCCTTCTGCAGCAGATACTAGTCACTGAAACCAGAACACACACACACACACACACACACACACACACACAGAGACACACACAGAAGGGACTGTAAACAGCATTGTTGTACAAAGATATGCTAGTTACAGAGAGTTTTTTTCTTTACAAAAAAAAAAACACATTAAATGAGGGCTGAAAGAGCAAGAGAGGAATTATGAAAAAATTCCTAGTAACAAAACACATAATATTTCATTTATTTATATTTTGGAGTTATTTTCTGTCGAGGATTTTTGGAAAACATCTGCCCCCGTGAGCATGCTATTGTCTCAATGTTTCTGATAATGCTGAGAAAGTGAAGACGTGAGAACTCACAGCTCAGCCAAAGAGATGTTTGTCACAGAGGAAACATGTTCAGTTCCTCTTGTTAGAAACAGCATGTCGCCTGTGTTAACTCACACCAGCAGACCAGTGGCCTAGCATCAGGAAGTGTGTGTGTGTGTGTGTTTGTATGTGTGTCCTTTACTGGACCAGAGCTTGTTACGCTGTTTCACTTGACTGTACCATGAAAAAAGAAAAAAAAAAGTTTGTGGTGTCAAGGAGGCAAGAGCAATGAGGTTTGTGTGTGTGTGTGTGTTAGAGAGAGAGAGAGAGAGAGAGAGAGAGAGAGAGAGAGAGAGAGAGAGAGAGAGAAAGTGTCATGGGTGTTTATGTGTTGATGTACATGTATGTTTGAGTGTGTATATGTGAATGCGTTTGTGATTGTGTGTGTGTGTGTGTGTGTGTGTGTGTGTGCGCGCATTACATGAGTGTAAGTGTTTGTGTATGTGCATGTGTGTGTGAACAGGACAGTCCAGTGCTCTGTGTCAGTCCTTCTACATGTGTAAACAGACAAGGGGACATACTGCTTTTGTTGATGTCACAGCAGTGCACTCCGTCTGGCAGCTGATCTTCTTAAACCAGATAATGTGTGCTGAGGGGCTTACAGCCGGGGGAGGGGGGAGAGGAGAGAAGACAGATGAAGGCAGTTTGTGTCTTACACACACACACACACACACACTCACACACACACACACACACACACGCACGCGCACACACACACATGCAAACACGCACGCACACATACATGCGCGCACACACGCACATGCGCACGTACACACACACACACATGTAAACACGCACGCACAGACACACACACACGCACACGCACACACACACATGCAAACACGCACGCACACATACAGACACACACATGCACGCGCACGGCACACAAATACACACACACACACACACAAATACACACACACGCGCGTGCGTGCACACACACACATGCAAACACGCACGCACACACACACATACACACACACACACGCGCGCACACACACACACACACACACACACACACACACACATACACACACACACAAAGAGTAAGTAGCTGTTATTCATCTTTTAGCTAAAGATGAAAAACTATTGAGCTCTTTAATGTGATGGAACCTAGAGATGACCATATCCATACTTCACCATGAACGAGAGTCTGAGTATGCAGTTAACAGGGGCCTTTATAAGATACCTTTCATAGTGTCAGAGACTTCAGCTTGTTAAAGCACACCCATCTCTGACATATGGCATCCACTGTGTTCTTCAGATGTATATAACTCGCTTCAGTTATCAGATGTCAAACATGACACATCCTACACTATAACTGTGATAAATGAATTCTTACTGGGTCTTACTGGGAGCATCAGCCTCCAAACAAATAATTCCTCTTGTCATGTTAAACCGCCTCAGCATTAAAGGAGAGACCACACTTTGCTGCTGCTTTGCCGTAGTTCAAAGGGCAGCAATTTATCCATATAACAGTGTACATTATAAGTGCTCAGGCTAGCAGGTTCTGTCAGCGCTTCATATCAGAGAGAATTTCTTATCACAGAGAATATGGATCCAGCTAAGCAGCGAGGGAACTCTGTGCCCCTCCACATAACCGCCCCAAACCCATCCATTAGAGCCATGTCCCCTTTTTTGTCCTGTAGAGTGTTTTTTTCTTCCTCCTTTATTCTTTTTTTAATCTAGTGAAAGTGTCTAATCTCATTTCTCTTCATAAGCTCTGTTCTGACTGAATTCAGACTCCTGCACTCAGACCAACACACACACACACACACACACACCTTGTCTCTTGATGAAGTGATAACATGTCAGTCTGCGAGCTGAAGTTAAAGCTCATTAGTGATTCCCTCTCTCTCTCTCTCTCTCTCTCTCTCTCTCTCTGTTGTCTGTTATCCTGTCTTAAGTCCCAAAGTCTGATCCTCATTAGTAGGCATCCACTCTGACTGCCTAGAAGATGAGCAGCATTCTGGAGTCTAATGGAAAGTGGATCAAACCAAAAACTGGGAGGTGGAAGGTTCTATAGACTCACTGCACATGCTCAGACAAGGTACATTAAGTGCAGTCTTCAGCTGGGAAACAGTGTCAAATGACAAATATGTGGTAAATCTTGAGGGACTGCTTGGAAAACAACATTGTTGTGATAATTCGGTCAAAGGGAACTCACATCAGCAGAAATTTCAAAACAGCCTCATTCAACTGTTCTAGACCTCTGATTCACCGTATTTGTTGTTCACCATATTTTGGGATTTATGAAACTTCTGTTTGCAGTGAGGACAAAACGTGACAGTTTTTTAAGCCCTCATGGCCACTGAGTGCTACTGTAACAGTGGTGGACTGAATTAAATACGCACAGACGTATGACGTAATGAACTGATC
>NC_044508.1:18624297-18636797 GCF_902362185.1 Chanos chanos | reverse complement strand
AAAATACATGTATATCTGTCAAACGGGTAAACTTGTGGAGTAGATGTGACAAGGAGTTAAGAATGTATAGTTCACTTTACAAATTTAAAAAAAAATGTTTAAGAATAAGGTGGTAAACAATACAAAACTGAGGTATGGTTATTATTGTGTACGTAACATGTTGAATTTTTGTGTTTTTTTCTTTGTTTGTTACTTTTTTTGTCTTTGTATTGCCTAAACCTAGTGAAAAGGGTTGCCTGGTAGAATATGGTATGTAGAAAGGGTCAGTGTCATGAGCTAAAGCTTCAGCCTACACCTTTTCAGTCAATTGTTTTGCTCTCTCTTTTCACCTTAATGCCTTATTGTTATTTATTAATTTCTACGTGCATTCATTTTGGAAAGAAAAATGTTAATATAGACCGAAATAAACTTCTACTAACTAACTAACTGACTAAGTTACACAAACTACACTTTTACAGACTTTTTAATGATACCCAGCAGTCTGGCAATAAGCCAAAAGGGTGTAGAAACCCATAATATATTACTCTGGGTGAGAGAACATAGCCTTTGGCTAACATTACCACTGTGTGATGAATAAAACATAGGTCACACTGTTGATGGAGCCAGGAAACAGTGTGCCAACATGTTCAGTAAATGGACAATTTTAAAAAGCTAATGTCACAGCTTCCTAACACTAGCAGTACTCTCCCCTGTTTCTACACAGGCACTGACTCTAAAAATTGAGACACTGAAAACATAACTAGTCTAAGATCTGACTACAGAAATTATGCATGTACATCTCTGACAACTCCATGGCTTTTTAATGGAATGTCTGCAGAGACTGAAATGCATTCCAGCAAAACCCTATTTTAAATCCCAAAACAGCACCTCAGGTTTCACTCATACCCCCTGTCCAGCAATCTGCTCTCTGTTGGATGGATGGATGGATGGATGGATGGATGGACGGATGGATGAAAGCTGCAAATACTAATCATATCGTAATCTTCTGAGTGAGCAAAATTCCTGAGTGAACACAAACACACTAAGGCCACTGTAGATATTCATGTAAACATCACCAGTTGTTACAGATGTTACACGTAGCCCAAGGTGTAACATCTTACAGCCTTTTATTTAATGCTATCAACTGTCGGTTTTGTCAGAATGTCAGTTTTTGAGGATTTCAAAGCTAAAATAGATCTCTAAGACAATTTAATCAAGTATTGCAATTACCACAGTGATTGATCAGTTCCAAATCAATTACTACAATAATACTTTTGCAAAAAAGGCAAAATTTGGATGATAGAATCTCTTTAGGTGATGTTTGTGGATGTTTGTGATGTCCAAGAGTTCCTGAATGATGGAGGATACCTCATGTGTTAACTCAGTTGGAAAACTGGGACAACAGTGAATGTTTTGAAAGTCAACACACTAACGCTAAACCTTTCACGTTATGGCCACTTCAGTTATATCACTGGTGACCAGTGCATGAGTGTGTGACGATCTGTTAGGGACCAGAACAATGCATACTTTAAACCATCAAAATTCTATAACATCTATATTTCGTTCACCGTCTGACAGAGTCAAGACTATCATTAGGACAGTCAAAGTACATAGCTTAGATAGTTAGTTGATCTTTTCTGTTCTGTTCTTTTGATTTAGCATGACTCCGTGCTGCAGCACCCCCTATTGACAAGGGGTGGAACACACAGTGTCTAAATAGTTTTAGTCTATTTTACCACAACTAATGGGCTATCTGAACATTTATTTTAAATTTTGAACGGCACACGATAAAGTGCCTGTCAAAAAATATATAAGAAAAAAGAGATTTAAAGGAGTTTAAAAGGAGTGAATTTAATTAATTCACGTCAGGTCAAAGAGTAAGGGTTGGGGTCAGCTAAACCTGGGGAGAGATTAGATGGTAGTGGGAGCTAATCAATGGCGCAGAAAAGAATATTTGGTTTTTTCATTTCTAAAAGCCCAAATTGAACTGAAATAGATACAGAACAAGAGGACGCGTTGTCCAGTTGCTGTACGAATGTGTCTGCTACACCTGCTCAATCTTCCTTCACCGTACCAAGCTATTTCACTGCTGTTCACTGCAGTTCAAGAGCAGGGGCATCTGCCTTTGCCAATGCAAGAGTTAGCAAAATGTGTATGTATTTTTTTCTGTATAAAAAAAATAAGAAAATTTAACTGAACTTGATTAACTGAGGAACAAAACTGATGCGGAACATAACGGGATGTATGCACAGTGTTTGTGTCTATGCTGATAAATGGGGGAATGTTGATCTCCTTTTGATATTTAATATTAAATTGTGTTCCTGGTCGCTAAGCATCTTGTATCGTTTGCTCATTTTGAAGATATTTCATATTTCATTTGATTATGGCAGTCAGGTTGTCAACAGGAAGTGATAGTAACTTGTAACGTGTGTCTAAGAAAAGTGTGTAAGCGAGTGTACATACAGTTAAGCCCAAAATTATTCATACCCATGCCAAATTTGGATTTATAGTGAATTTTTATCTGGCTTGAAATTACATAAACAAGTGATAAAAGACAGTAAGACATTGTGTCAGAGATGTTAATGATAAATTTGAACTATTTCTATTTTTTTTTTTTTTCTACATTTTTACTAAAAATGCGATGTCCAAATTTATTCATACTTGAAACTGTCGCAAATTTTTGGAGAAGTGGAGTCCGCCTTGGAGAAGTGGAGTCCTCCTCGGTCAGCGTCCTTGGAGGCCAGCCTTGTGCAGTGTCCGCTGAAGTGTCTGCCTTGAGATGTTGGCACCAGAATTGCTCAGATTCATCAGGACGACCTTGGTGGTGATCCTTGGATTCTTCTTGGCCTCTCACACTGCAGTTCTTTCCAGCTCAGGGCTCACTTTTGGCTTCTTACCCCTGCACTTAGAGATTTTTCACAGCGTGGAACTCCTTGTACTTTTAGATTATGCTTTGCACTGTGGCCTCTGGCACTTGAAAACACTTGGATATGGCTTTATAGCCTTCCCCTGTCTTGTGGGCAGCCACAATGTGCAACCAGAGGACCTCATTAAGCTCTTTGGTTTTAGCCATGACTTGCAATTGACTAGTAACTGACTAGAGAACTACTGCATGAGCTGTTCTCAATTTACAGTTGATTAGAACGCTCTAGAACATGGTAGAAATTACCAGGAGCATTTGGAGTGGAATAGGAGCTTGCGTTTTCTGAAAAATTTGTGACAATTTCAAGGGGTATTAATAAATTTGGACATGTTAAAATAAACCCATAGAAATAGTTAATTTATCATTAACATGTCTCACACAATGTCTTACCGTCTTTTGTCACTTGTTTATGTCATTTACAGCCAGATGAAACCTATTGGTCAAATGAAAATTCACTATAAATCCAAATTTGGTATGGGTATGAATAATTTTGGGCTTAACTGTACATAGTCACACAGGTATTTATACTGCTTAGCACCCCTCAGTGAAAATATGTTCCTGCCACGTGCATAACTCTGTCCTTTATAATAATTCTCAGGGTCGTTGACTGTTGTCAACGTGTTTACCAGTGTGTTACGGCATTGTGTGTACAACTATTTGCAAGGATGAGTCGGGGTCTCTGAACTCATTCCTATTCCCATGAACAGTGGGCTGCAGGAGTGTTTCAGGGCCTGGAGGAGAACAGCTCAACAGCTTCACCTTACAGCAGGATCTCAGAAAACACGAGCTCTCTCTTAGACCTGCCAACAGGACAGGCTTATTCGCCGTGGGTCCACCTGGGCAGATGAGATGAATTAAACTTCCTGACCACCCCGGGGTGCATGATAACCCTTCTGCTCACATAAGCTTTGATTCACAACACACAGAGTCTGTTCTCCCGTCGTTAACCTCACTGACATTTTAGGTCACAGATGTGTCACATGATAATGATACAGAAGAGAGACCAGGCCAGTGTTCGTCAGTGCATTAAGCATGAACATCCTTATGATTTAGAGCTGAGACCGCCACAGAAATCTCCTCCATAATGGCCGATTAGTAATGTGTTAGTTAGCATGTTTTTTGTCTTTGGTTAATCTCATCATCATTATTTAGAGAGCAGAGGACATGCAATGCTGTGTGCTTCAACAAAGAATGCTGTTAATCAAGTCGGCATTTCCTGTGGCGCCGGTATCCGTCTAGCTGAAGCGGTATTAGCATATCTGGCTAAATTAGCACAAAGATTTCCAAGGCATTTCTTTGAATAATTTCATCATCCCATCAAAAAAAAAAAAAAAAAAAAAAAAAAAAAAAAGCTGTCTGAACATTCCCTCCTCTGGCGCTGATTGCAGTAATCATAAATCAGCCAACATAATGTTTCTGGCAGAAGATAGACTTATGAAGGGAAAAAACGTGTTACATAACTAAACCACAGCACCGTCGGTGCGCTAGTGAGAAAAGACTTGAGAGCCCAGCTAAGTGGTGTCATGCATCACTAGTTGTTGGACAGGATAACGTCGCATCTGCACGGCTAATTCGGTTTACGCGCACCACGCAGAGGGCAGGTCAATACCCAGAATCCTCTGCTTAATGGCAGGTGGCAGCATATTAAGAGTGGTTTCACCTTCTGTCTTTTCATTTTTTTTCCTCCTTGCTTCTCAGATGTGCCATTGCTGAGGTAAGAGTGTGTAAGATAGCAGTTGGTCTATTCATTTTTATTCCATGTGAAGTGGCCTTTGGTTCTGCTATGCATATTTTGAACCTTCTGTTTAATAAGATGGTGATTTCATGAACAACTGCCTCTCCGTGTGTCTGTGCAGACAAGCTGTGGTAATCTGACAACAACCAAAGAAAAGGGTCCAGTCAAGAGCTGCCTCTGCTAATACAATCTTAGGGATGACAATATAGGTGCATTAGACCAGGTCTTCATCTGTTATTCAGGGTCTTCCTGCCCTACATGTCTCTGTTTTAGCCCTTCATTATCACATCTGATTGTTGAGGTGATTAGTGGAATTGGCTGGGACAGTGCTGGGCTGAGATGAAAATGTGCTGGGATTGTAGTGGTAGGGTGGGGTGGGGGGTGGGGGGTCTGCAGTGGTTTCTCTGGAGCCAAGATTGAAAGGTCAGTGTGTGTGTAACTGGAGCGAACATGTCACCGTGACGTGGTTATGTACCTTGCGTGTCCTTTCATTTCAGTAGCACATCTGAGTCAGTAGGACTGGCAGATGGAAACAGCTTTGGACCATTTGAGCCCCAGTTCCTCTGCTCCACTGACACCCGTCCATTTTACAGGGGCCTGGCAATGACTCAGTGCTACTCACGGCTGGTTCCCCCACATTTTATTGTAGCACCTTCAGGCTTCTAATTGCTGAAGACATATTCTCAATGGGTCAAAATCCTACAATGAGTCAAAGTCGAAAGCCAAGATATTCAGTGTGAGAATGAGTTGACTTTTCGTTTGAAAAGATCGTTACATTTCAGTGTGAATAATAAAGCCGTTAGCCAAGTATTGTGCAGATGGCTTGATGGAGGCTTTATTCACTGTGTGAGTTGTTAATTTAGCATACTAGGCCATTTGTCGGATGTTATATCAGATTAGTAAATGGGATGAACAGGTCTTATTTTAATCCTGCTTTTACGGATATGAGTACCAGTCACGGTCTTTCATCTCTGCTCATTTCTACTTTTATTCATCCGTTCACCTCTGAATCTACATACTTGAATTTAGTGAGTCATTTAAAGACATTATGACTCAAGCGTTATCAAGGCTAAAGGAAGCACTGAAGAGCTTAAGATGAAACGATAATGGTACTGGTTTCCTTTTCAGCCTGTACTGTCTGGATCTGCACTGTCTGCTGACACCCTGAGTGCTGTGCTATGGACGAACACAGAGCTTTTACAGTTTTTTTTTTCTTTCATTTAAATGGGTTAGTCATGCATTACAATTTAAGAGATGTTCTTTTCATTACCTCAAACAAGAGGCCTCTGCTTTTATTGTTTAACCACTCAAACACAGACGGCCTACTATCTGCCGACACTTGCGTTAACATTGAAAATACAAGCACTGTAGGTTTTGAGTGGTTGAGAAGCTGTGTAAATATGAACAACTGTGTGGGCAGACAAAAATCAGCTTATCGTTATGGTTCATTTGAAGTGGAGGTTTCAAAACGATATTTTCCAATCGAAACAATGCAGCCTACAGCCATACCTCAGTCAGCAGTCCAGTAGGGTCGAACTATCTGATCAGAGAGAACTCAGACATGCATGTGGGCTCTTTTCTAACAGGTGTATTTGTATCAGGAACTCCACCAAGCCTGAAGTAAGGGTGTGTGTATAGACGTCTTAAGTTGACTTGATCCCCAGGAAAGAAAGGAGTGCCCTGTGTGTGATGAGTCACTGATCTTCTCTATAATAAAGTAGTTTTCATTTTGTGTGCTGCTCATTATTATTATTTTAATTATGTTAACGTGTCTGACCAGTCTGGTGTTGTAGCGTTAATGTTTGTGGAGCTGCACCAGCACTGCTGTGCTGATATTCTGATTACCTGACACATTGTTCACACAGCAGGGAGTCTTGATTTAAAAAAAAAACAAAAAAAAAACAGAGACTGTCATAGGAAATCAGTTTAAAAAGTGGGAAAGGACATATCTGCCTGACCCTTTGAGCCCTGTTTGTTCTGCTTTTTTGAAGAGCACACAGCACGAGGCGTGTGCCGTGTGCCGTGTGCCGGTGACGGCATCGCTGTGTCCGCTTCTAACCTCGGACCGCTGCCTTTGTCTCTGCCAGGCACGCTCGAGCGGAAACTTCCGAGGCTGAACGGGCATCTGGAGTCACGTGCCGCTGTATTTGAGCCTCAGTGAAATACAAGCATTACGAGATCCAACGCATAGGTGTGTAATGTAAAAACTGACCGCAGAAAACTCAGCTGCCAGTCGCTGACACGAGCAGAAGTTCATAAACATGATCATCTTAAATAGTCCTATTAGATAATCTGTTAATATATCCGTTTTCCATTTAAGTGGCATTTAATATGGTGGGTTTTTTTTCTGAAAAAATATTATGTACCATGTTCTGACTTCTGTAATACAGTCTCAGTGAATCACCGAATAAACCAAACCCAACAAATCAAAGAAACGTTATGTACATATAAATTCCTGTCTCTCAATGACCCCTTTTCACATTTCATCTCTGCTCTCAATTCAAATAAAATACCATTCCAATATAGCACCACTCTAACATAATGCCATTCCATCTTGGAGGAGAAGAAGTGGGGTTTTTTTGTCCCCTGTGAGTGCTGGCTGAGTGTGTTTTAACGGTCGTGAGGTGACGGTGGGTAATGAGTCTGTTGATGGCATGGCACGTGAGGAGAGAGAGAGAGAGAGTCATTTCCTGTTGGACAGCAGGTGCATGAGGGGAACATGCCTGGTACGGTTCTCCTGATTTTCTGTGGCGTGAAAACACGAATGTCCAATTTGTTACTGATGACACTGTCATCCACGTAAACAAACAGACAGACAAACAAACAAACAAACAAAACAGATTCTCTTCAGAGCCTCAATGCAAAGGCAGCATTAAAACCCTGATGTACCCCATTGTTCTGTCCGAACGCTCACACGAGAAAGTATCTATGTTCAAAAGGTAATGAGTCTTATTATTGTACTCACTACTAAAGGAGCGTTCTCAAGAGAGCATTTCACAATAATGACGCAACCTGATTTGACTGCTCTTTTTCATAATGCTGTTTGTAATCTCACTTCCAAAGTCAATTCAAGAGCAAATAAATGACACTAATTAAATTAATACACCACTCTCAACGACTGAGAAAAGCTTTTGTTGTATGATGCCGTTTTGAAAAGAGAGACAAACATTAGAATTTATCCCTGGGAAAAAAAAAAGTGGTGGAGTATTTACTTGTGATAGGAGATTACATTACATTCACATTACATTCATTCAGCTGACGCTTTTATCCAAAGCGACTTACAAGTGGGGAAACAATTCAAGCTCCAGCATAGTGAGAGACCTATGAGTAAGCGCTAAGCGTTACATCTGTTTAAGAGTGCAAGCAATACGTGCGAGTTTTCTTTCAAGACAGAGGCAGGGGAGTAGGTACAGAAGAACACAGTAGGTGTGTGTGTAAGGCATGTTGGGTTGTTCGAGGTGTTAGGGGAATGATTTTGTTCACTCTTTGTGTTTTGGCATGACCAGAGGAGTATTGTAAGAAACTCTGGGGTTGTATCTGTCTAGGTTTAAATCACCTACCGATGAAGGGGGTTTTTCTGTCGACACTGAAAGGATAGAAACGCACCTGGTAATTTGGTCTGTTTAGTCATCTCATACCCGGAGACAGGAGAAGCACTCTGTAGGCCGGTCCGTATCACTGTGAGGTTCCTGTGCCAGTTACACCATAGTGACTGTACGTGTTGCCAAGTGCAGGTGAAATGTCAGCATTGGCATGCCCAGACACTGCCCCTGGTGTGCTGTTGCTAGGATACGGCATGCTCCCATATCAGCAGAGCCTTGGTAAAATACAGAGTCATCCTTGGAAGGAGTGCGCACGGATTGGGGTGAATGTGACTCCGATCACGTTCCTGCTTTCACCAACACAATGAAACCTAATTGATTAATAACAAAAGGAGACGTGTTGTGCTCCATAGACAGTCCAAAAAAAGCTGTTTTTTTTTACTGAGTCTCCTCTGGCTCTCTTCATGGTCCAGTTCAGAGTGAACTGATTCAGATGTGAACCAGGTTCCACATGTTTTCAGTTCCCAGAACCACTTTTATATGTAGTGATGAATAAGTAAAGTCAAGTCTAGGCCTCATGATCATTTAGTGATCTGAGTGAGAACCAATAAATTATAATTCTTTAAAGCTGAACTGGCCCTGAGAGATTTATTATTATTATTGATCTATTTATTTATTTGAAATTAGATTAGTCTCCATTTGGTAGTTTGCTGTTCTTTTATTCCCGCGCTGGCAAGACTGAAGACAATCAAAAGAAGAAGTTGGGCACAATGCTTAAACTACCAGATAAGAAAAACAGCTCTTCTTTTCCATTATACCTGTCATTGTAGACTGTAAAAAAGTGTGAAGGTAGGGAGTTAAAAAAAACCTCCCCTGTCAGTGCCTTCACTGTAATGTGAACGTAACATAATGTGACAGACATCTGAAATGTGAACGTAACGTAGTGTGACAGACATCTGTAATGTGAATGTAACGTAATGTGACAGACATCTGTAATGTGAACGTAACGTAATGTGACAGACATCTGTAATGTGAACGTAACGCAATGTGACAGACATCTGTAATGTGAACGTAACGTAGTGTGACAGACATCTGTAATGTGAACGTAACGTAGTGTGACAGACATCTGTAATGTGAACGTAACGTAATGTGACAGACATCTGTAATGTGAACGTAACGTAATGTGACAGACATCTGTAATGTGAACGTAACGTAGTGTGACAGACATCTGTAATGTGAACGTAACGTAGTGTGACAGACATCTGTAATGTGAACGTAACGTAATGTGACAGACATCTGTAATGTGAACGTAACGTAGTGTGACAGACATCTGTAATGTGAACGTAACGTAGTGTGACAGACATCTGTAATGTGAACGTAACGTAATGTGACAGACATCTGTAATGTGAACATAATGTAATGTGACAGACATCTGTAATGTGAATGTAACGTAACGTAATGTGACAGACATCTGTAATGTGAACGTAACGTAGTGTGACAGACATCTGTAATGTGAACATAACGTAACGTAATGTGACAGACATCTGTAATGTGAACGTAACGTAATGTGACAGACATCTGTAATGTGAACGTAACGTAGTGTGACAGACATCTGTAATGTGAACGTAACGTAGTGTGACAGACATCTGTAATGTGAACATAACGTAACGTAATGTGACAGACATCTGTAATGTGAACGTAACGTAATGTGACAGACATCTGTAATGTGAACGTAACGTAACGTAGTGTGACAGACATCTGTAATGTGAACGTAACGTAGTGTGACAGACATCTGTAATGTGAACGTAACGTAGTGTGACAGACATCTGTAATGTGAACGTAACGTAACGTAATGTGACAGACATCTGTAATGTGAACGTAACGTAACGTAGTGTGACAGACATCTGTAATGTGAACATAACGTAGTGTGACAGACATCTGTAATGTGAACGTAATGTGGTGTGACAGACATCTGTAATGTGAATGTAACGTAATGTGACAGACATCTGTAATGTGAACGTAACGTAATGTGACAGACATCTGTAATGTAACGTAGTGTGACAGACATCTGTAATGTGAACGTAACGTGACGTAATGTGACAGACATCTGTAATGTGAACATAACGTAATGTGACAGACATCTGTAATGTGAACGTAACGTAATGTGACAGACATCTGTAATGTGAACGTAACGTAACGTAGTGTGACAGACATCTGTAATGTGAACGTAACGTAGTGTGACAGACATCTGTAATGTGAACGTAACGTAGTGTGACAGACATCTGTAATGTGAACGTAACGTAGTGTGACAGACATCTGTAATGTGAACGTAACGTAATGTGACAGACATCTGTAATGTGAACGTAACGTAATGTGACAGACATCTGTAATGTGAACGTAATGTAATGTGACAGACATCTGTAATGTGAACATAACGTAACGTAATGTGACAGACATCTGTAATGTGAATGTAACGTAGTGTGACAGACATCTGTAATGTGAACATAACGTAGTGTGACAGACATCTGAAATGTGAACGTAACGTAACGTAATGTGACAGACATCTGTAATGTGAACGTAACGTAACGTAATGTGACAGACATCTGTAATGTGAACGTAACGTAACGTAGTGTGACAGACATCTGTAATGTGAACGTAACGCAGTGTGACAGACATCTGTAATGTGAACGTAACGCAGTGTGACAGACATCTGTAATGTGAACGTAACGTAACGTAGTGTGACAGACATCTGTAATGTGAACATAACGTAGTGTGACAGACATCTGTAATGTGAACATAACGTAATGTGACAGACATCTGTAATGTGAACGTAACGTAATGTGACAGACATCTGTAATGTGAACTTAACGTAGTGTGACAGACATCTGTAATGTGAACATAACGTAACGTAATGTGACAGACATCTGTAATGTGAACGTAACGTAGTGTGACAGACATCTGTAATGTGAACGTAACGTAACGTAGTGTGACAGACATCTGTAATGTGAACGTAACGTAATGTGACAGACATCTGTAATGTGAACATAACGTAACGTAATGTGACAGACATCTGTAATGTGAACATAACGTAACGTAATGTGACAGACATCTGTAATGTGAACGTAACGTAGTGTGACAGACATCTGTAATGTGAACGTAACGTAGTGTGACAGACATCTGTAATGTGAACGTAACGTAACGTAATGTGACAGACATCTGTAATGTGAACGTAACGTAACGTAGTGTGACAGACATCTGTAATGTGAACATAACGTAACGTAATGTGACAGACATCTGTAATGTGAACGTAACGTAACGTAATGTGACAGACATCTGTAATGTGAACGTAACGTAATGTGACAGACATCTGTAATGTGAACGTAACGTAACGTAGTGTGACAGACATCTGTAATGTGAACATAACGTAACGTAATGTGACAGACATCTGTAATGTGAACGTAACGTAACGTAATGTGACAGACATCTGTAATGTGAACGTAACGTAACGTAGTGTGACAGACATCTGTAATGTGAACATAACGTAACGTAATGTGACAGACATCTGTAATGTGAACGTAACGTAACGTAATGTGACAGACATCTGTAATGTGAACGTAACGTAATGTGACAGACATCTGTAATGTGAACATAACGTAACGTAATGTGACAGACATCTGTAATGTGAACATAACGTAGTGTGACAGACATCTGTAATGTGAACATAACGTAACGTAATGTGACAGACATCTGTAATGTGAACATAACGTAGTGTGACAGACATCTGTAATGTGAACGTAACGTAACGTAATGTGACAGACATCTGTAATGTGAACGTAACGTAGTGTGACAGACATCTGTAATGTGAACGTAACGTAACGTAATGTGACAGACATCTGTAATGTGAACGTAACGTAATGTGACAGACATCTGTAATGTGAACATAACGTAACGTAATGTGACAGACATCTGTAATGTGAACGTAACGTAGTGTGACAGACATCTGTAATGTGAACGTAACGTAATGTGACAGACATCTGTAATGTGAACGTAACATAATGTGACAGACATCTGTAATGTGAACGTAACGTAATGTGACAGACATCTGTAATGTGAACGTAACGTAATGTGACAGACATCTGTAATGTGAACGTAACGTAATGTGACAGACATCTGTAATGTGAACGTAACGTAATGTGACAGACATCTGTAATGTGAACGTAACGTAATGTGACAGACATCTGTAATGTGAACATAACGTAACGTAATGTGACAGACATCTGTAATGTGAACATAACGTAACGTAATGTGACAGACATCTGTA
>NC_044508.1:18531797-18619297 GCF_902362185.1 Chanos chanos | reverse complement strand
CTTTTATCACGCGTCTCAGTGATGTCTACTGTCACTGGCATTTCTCAAACAGTTTTTAATCTCTAAAGTAATTTTCTTTATCTCTTTTGATGTTGTGCGACAATGTAATATGAAATATCATAGTTAATTTGAAGAGGTCCGCAGTGGTGTGTTTCCCATCTGGGCTCTTGCATTGCTGTGTCTGCTCTCAGAGAGTCAACTCTGTAAAACCCAAAGGCTGGTGAGTCTGTGGTGAAGCACCAGGGGTCTGCACTTGATCCTTTTGTCCACATTTGATAACAAGATCAATGTCTGAAGAACTCAGGAGACAAAGCCTCTTTTTCTCAGCCGTTTAAAAAAAAAAAAAAACACAATTAAGCTGGTGAAATTGGATCTCTAGTGAAGGCCTGTGTAATCCTGTAAACCATGCCTCTGTGCTGAAATTAAGATCAGCTCCTTTTTTCGCTTGGGTAGCTCTCTTTTTCTCTCTTTTCTCTGCCTGCTCTCTCTCTCTCTCTCTCTCTCTCTCTCTCTCTGTGTCTCAGTGTGCTTGCTTTGCTTTCTTCTGACAGGATACTGGCTTCACAGGCGATAATTTGACTCCTTTTTCAGAATGAGCACTTTTCCCTTCCTGCTAAACTTCACATGACTCATACCTACAGAGTTCATAGTTGGAACAGAAGTGTTCTCTTAGGGACACTTTTACACATACACAAACGTAACTGAACCAACTTAATAAACATAACCCAGACTCGGTTGGTGTACTTACTATCCCAGGCTCGGAAAGCCCAGAGCTAAATAATTTAACCCTTGTGGTACCAGTTGACCAGAGCTGATCTGTTGCCTAAAGACTCTTAAGAGCATGGTCAAGAAGCTACAGCTTTAACTGTGTCTCCAAAAATGTACCCATAGCCCACAGAAAGATTGTCTCTCTATGAAAAATTCATAGCAGAAATGCTTCTCTTTTGCTCAAATAGGGACGATATGCACATAAAGTTGCAGTGCACTTCCTCAGCAGTGAGTTGGCACAGTTTCAAGAGCAGCACCAAAAAGAAGAGCAAACTCCCTGACAGACTCTCTGACTCTGAACCACTGGAAATTTGAATAAAACAGACAGAACAATGTTTCAGAGTTCCTCTCAGCCAATTCAAGACAGTGTGACGGGATTTGAACGCAACTCTCAAACTATATCTATTGCTTTTTTTTTTTTCTTTGTAAGTCATATTGGATCAGACAAACTTTTATGCAGCGAGGATTAAAATCACAAAAGATTTGAAGTGACAGAGATTGAATATAGATACGGATATCTGTCTGCTGAATATAGATACAAATATCTATCTGCTAAGACCGAAGTGTCTGAATCATGTGGGCGCCTATTTTCCTTGGCCTTAGAAGTTTGTATCAGAAGTTTCAATCAGTGGTCTTTGAGGGAGAGAGAGAGAAAGAGAGAGAGAGAGAGAGAGAGAGAGAGAGAGAACTATAGGAGATCAGAAGATATCCAGAGCATCTTTTCTTGACGTGTGACAGCTTTTCTCTTCCTGTACTCACCCACACATAAGAGAGAAAAGACTTTGCAGCACAAAGCTCTTG
The DNA here is from genome assembly GCF_902362185.1 of Chanos chanos. NCBI lineage: Eukaryota > Metazoa > Chordata > Actinopteri > Gonorynchiformes > Chanidae > Chanos > Chanos chanos. The sequence goes on along the minus strand of NC_044508.1, from coordinate 18,617,728 downwards.
TTGTCGACTTTGTTGTCAGGTCAGCCTTGAGTGGACTTTGAAAGCCTGGCACTGCATTGTAACGTAAAGCAAAGACCAGTGACAAAAGACAAAAATAAACCAATTTTTTTTTTTTCATGCGTCCAAAACCCTAACTAGATTTACATTACATTTATACTGTGCTCACCTGGGAAAGATTACTTATCTGCATCTTTTTTGTTTGGAGTTTGGAGAATTTTCTCTCCCGTCTTCCAACTAGGCTGTTGTTGTTGTTGTTGTTGTTGTTTCAGTTGTGTTCTCTGAGCACAGCAGACTTTAAAAATGATGTATTACGTTCAGCTGCAGAGACTGTGCAGGGTCAGTTGACTTCACATGACTGCACCATCCCATCTGTTCTTTTGTGTAATGTTTTATGTCAGGGTTGGGCAGTAATACACTGGTTGTAGTATTACTGGATTTGCACCTTGTTGTGCTCTATATGAGTAGCCTTTCAAATCCACCACGCTTCCCAAAAAAAAAAACCCCACACACAATAGACCCCTCAAATTGAGGCATACCAGATTTAATCCCTCCCCCAGCAGAACCTGTGTTAAGAGTGTCACACAGAAAGTTCTAGAAATACAGTGGATAATGGAAAGAGAGAGAGAGAGAGACGGAGATAGAGGAGGGGAGAGAGAGAGAGAGAGAGAGAGAGCGCGAGAGAGGGAGAGAGATAGAGAGAGAGAGGAGGGGGGGAGAGAGGGAGAGAGAGAGAGAGAGAGGAAGGGGGGGGGGGGCGAGAGATTTGTTTTTCTCAGTCACCTGGAGAGTGGGAGCTGAGGTAGACATTTCCTGCAAAACAAGAGCGAGAGGTTAGCGATGGGGTGGGAGACAGCGCTGTGTGGACAGTGTGTGTCTGTATGTAGGTCATCGATTCAGAAATGTGTGTCAGTGTGTAAGGACTGAGAGAGAACAACTTCACATAAGCCAGGGATGTCTGTGCAAAGATGCTGAATGATGGAGGAGGAAGAGAGAGAAAGACAGTGGGGGGCAGATAGAGGGAAAGAGAGAGAGAGAGAGATGGAGACAGAGAGAGAGAAAGAGTGAGAGAGAGAGAGAGAGAGAGAGGGAAAGAGTGAGAGAGAGAGAGAGAGAGAGAGAGAGAGAAAGAGAGAGAGAGAGAGACAGAGAGATGACTTGTAATGGATCTATTGTGTATTACTCATTGCGTTTCATGGGTCTGATTTGCAGGCTGTCTGCTTGAATAATTTAGTGATGAATGGCATTCTAGCAGTGGATGCATCACAGCTAATAAAACACATGTCACAAAGCACACACACAAAATTGATCCATTCCTAAGAACCAAATGTTTGACATACATGTATCTTGAGTAAATGAAACATGTCCAACACAACAGTATTCTACTGAAATGCTGCACCTCTGTGTTTTATTGCCATAAAGGACTCCGAAGATTAGCAAAATACTATCGCTGTATGTTAGTCCAAGTGACTGAAAACCTTCTAAAAGCAATAAAGTGAAATGTGGAAATGTGGAGAGCGTCTGTTTTGTACAGTAAATAGGACACTGTGTGCGGACGGTCACGTTACTATATCTCTCCCAGGAGAGATGAATTATACTGTGAGCGTTTTCCAGACATCAGCAAGTATGTGACACAGTGTATGAAATGCGCAGAGCAGTGGAGAATGTGTCATTTATAACCATGCTAAGTTATAGTCCATCTCTGATGCTGACAGCTTTGGGAATGTATACGAAATGGGACAAGGTTTTTTTTTTTTTTTACGCTGCCTGTTAGTGACCACTCGCCAGCTGTCACAGGTGACTGGTCTTAGATTAGATTGAACCCAGCTAAATGCAGCAATCCCTCTTCTGTCTCTCTCTCTCTCGCTGCACATCCCTCTCTCTCCCCCTCTCTCTCTCTCTCTCTCTCTCTCTCTCTCTCCCACTCTCTGTGTCTTTTTCTCTGTGTAGCAAACCTCATCCACAGTAATCTCTTTGGTCTGATCTGCAGGGAAAACGTGCAATGTGGAATAAATGAGAGAAGAGAAAAGAGAGAGAGAGAGAGAGAGAGAGAGAGAGAGAGAGAGAGAGAGATAGAAAAGAGAGGGGGGGGGGGGGGGGGGGGGAGGGAGAGGGAGAGAGATTTGGAGGTGGCTGGAGGGTCACCGAGCCTTGCTATTCAAGCTGTTCAGCCGCCAGTAATCTGCTAAAGTGGTAAATAAAAAGCATTCATAAATGAATGAGTGGCCGGTGGACAGATGTGCGTGAGCTTGTGTGCACGTGCACGATGTGACCGAATGCTCTCTTCCTCAGTGAGTCTGCCCACCACTGTGAGTCTGCCCACCACTGTGACTCTGCCCACCACTGTCAGTCTGCCCACCACTGTGAGTCTGCCCACCACTACCACTCTGCCTACTACTGTATATTACCTCAGCCCCACATTTTAAATGCCCTCACAATAAAAGCCATTCACAGACACGGATAAGCACGGCCCTGGACCGTTTAAAGACAAACAGAAGAAGTCAAAAGGTCTCTGGCTGGAAGGCTGAAAACTGAAACTGGTTGAATGTGTCCGTTTAAAGAAGAGCAGCTCGGCTTACGGGCGTTCTCTACCAATCTCTGATCGATTTCCTCTTTTTCCCGAAAAAAGTCTGTTGTTGCTTCCCATCCGAAACAATTGCTCAAACTGCCTGCGCCAACGTCCGAACTTTGAAATGACAACGTCACTCTCTGGAACGTCCCACGGACACTCTGAGAGGGAATCAGATGTCAGCCGGATTAGCCTCTCACTCCTTTGGCTAAAAATCACCAGAGGAGCCTCATCAGAGATGAAATAGGACTAAAGTCTCACATAAGGAGATTAGATGAGGGCAAAACATCCACGTCCGCTTCTGGGAACATCTGAGTAGCAGGCCGAGAGTGCCAACAAACACTACCCGTATGGCTGATTCAGGAGTTTAGGTGGAAAGGGGGGGGTCGGTTTGGGGTGAGGGTTTACGTGTTATCTCTCCTGTTTGGTTGCTGTTTGACCTCTCTCGGCTGCTTCGGCCAAACACAATGAGTGGGATGTGCGTTTATGCCAGGGCTGGGTTGGCAGGCAGAAGGTGCCACCCTGAAAAAGTGGGGCAGACACATGACAGAGAAGAGGCACTACTAGATCACAGAAATGTGTTGTTGCTGTTGTTTTTTTTTTTTTTTTTTTTTTTTTCTGAGTGGCTAGTTTATCAGTCTCCTCTGGATTCCCTCAAGGACACCCTAGAACAGTGCTCCACACAACCAGTGTGGATCAGACCTGTTCCAGTTTCAGACGATCTCATATGAGTCATCTCAGAGAGGAATTGATCCAGGGGAGAGAAAAAAACAAAACCTAACCGGTTTAATGGATTCACGGGCTGCAGGAACACTTGATCCGTGTTGACTGGTTCCTAGATGACTAATCGGCATACCATGAGGACAGTTTTCCATAACTCCGTCCTCCGGGAGCTTACAGTAATCGTCAGTACGCATTAGCAGAAACAGGGCTTTAGTAAGGCTGTGCTCTACAGGCCACTTCCCCGACTGGAGAGAAGATGAGGCTGACCCTTTGGCGTTGTGTTAGAAAAAAAATCCTAATTTAATAACACCACCTAGTTAGCTGAACGTAATGTAACATAACACATAAAAACTATACTATGCCTACAAATCTTCACGTTCTTTGGCTTAAAAATCAAACAAAAACATCATGATTTCAGTTATTATTTCTCATCGGGTAAAATGATGTTTTAATGATGGATTTGAGGAAATAGGGTGTTTCATTGGCATCCTCACTGGTATCCTCTTAGCAGGAAATGAAGACGATTCGAAAGATGACCCTCAGAGACCATCACATACAGACCGGCTCTGTGTTCCCTGTATCTCGGGCCCCACAAACCAAAGCAGGGCTTCAAGTCATGAGTGATGAGGCAGAAGGTAAAAAAGAAATGAAAAAAAAATAATAATAATAATAATAATTTGAAAGTATGATATTTGTTTTGGACAGTGCCAAATTCTACGCTGAATGCAAATACAGGTAATACATGCCCACACACCGACCCACACACTCAAACACACACACACACGATATAAAGGTTTTCCACTGCAGCTATTTTACAATAGCATCTGGTTCAATCGTTATTTTGCAATTATACCTCTTAGAAAGAAAAAAAAAGAGAGTTTGGGGACAAACTTTTCAAATCAGGCACTTAACAGACCATGGATTGTTTTGCACTGTGGTATTCATACAGGCATGCATTTGTATACACACACACACACACACACACACACACACACACACACAGAGTCTCTCTATTATTATTTGTTCAAATATGTACAGAACTTTCCTGAAAAAAAAAGCTTAGATTTGATTGTGTTGAGAGCGATTCGTCATTCAAACTCATCAGCAATCATTTCTGCACAAGGCCGCTGCAGCATTAACCTAAACACAATCGTGGACCCTCTTGACACGGCACAAAATAATATGAAATGATTTATGAGGACAGACAAATGGAGTTTTCACAGATGGATGAATCCAATGACAAAGACTATCAGGCAGAAAGACACTGACCATTCAAGATGCTCATGCTTTTATTGGCTGCTCCTGAGGACAGCAGTAAAGGGTAAATCCTTCCACTACAGCCTGTAATGTCCCACCCTCTCTCATTTCACCGCCCCCCATAAACCATCCAGCGTAGGCTGACCCGCGGCGTGGAGAGCCCTTGGCGGAGCGCGATTTGTGAGCAGGCAAATTGGGAGTGGCGGCCATGGTAAAATCCAGGGACCTGGTTTGGGGTGGAGGCCATGGGGCTTGGGGTGAGTTAGACTGAAGGCCAAGGGTGTGTGGTGGGAGACACAGAGACAGAGAGAGAGAGAGAGAGAGAGAGAGAGAGAGAGATGTTAAGAAGTGGATGCAGATGCACATGTGAGGTTGTTTGTGAGAGGTTGGGAGGTTAATAAGCGGATCCGTGTGCTAAATGGACCTCTACACCAGATACCGTGAGCGATTACTCTTCTTTTCAGAGGGATGTTTATGTGAGATGAATATCCTCTTCACTGCTCCTCTGGCCAAATGTTCCGACTCACCTGAATCGCAGCAGCTTTGCGTGTGCTTTGAGCTGGCTCTCGTTCACTCTGACTGAGGGAGAACAGCATTGACGCAGACTGAAAGAGAAACAGCGTCTTGTTTCCCATCTGCCTCTCACAGTCCGAGTCACGAAGGGCACCTAACTTCCCTTTATCCAGGCTGAATTGGGTTTTTTTTTCTGTGATGTTCCTGCTGAATTGGAGCAAAAGGAAAAGAAGAAATATGTGTCATCTTTTCAGCATACGCCTATGGCTAGCTTAGTAACAAAGGGACACTGTTACTGCAGATCTAAGCAGAAGACATGTGGTCATGTTCTCACGTGGCTTCACTAGGGGGGGGGACAACAACAAAAAACACCAACCGCCTTGTGAACTTTCTGTCTTGGTCAAAAAACCTCCAAACTCTGTGATTCTCACAAGATCTTCACAAGAATCCCTCACAAGAGTTTGGCCGTACTCTGTCTTCTACATTCTCATGGGTAGTTTTTTGAAAAAACAAACAAACAAACAAAAAGAAAACAAACAAACAAAAAACTACAAGATACCATTAGAACAGAGCTTACTGAATGTATGTTATATCCAAATTCTAACAAAAGTGTGCACATGCTGACCGGAGACAGAAGAGAAAATGAGTTTATTCAGGTCTGGAGAACTGCCAGCATGGGACAGATACCCACAGCGCCGCTAAGATCCAACAGCAAAACAATTCTACCAGTTTTTACTCATTTTACCTCATACCATTCACTAAGACTCCTCTCCTTTCGCCTTCTCCCTCTCTCACATCCACTTTCTCTCTCTCTCTCTCTCTCTCTCTCTCTCTCTCTCATTCACTCTCTCCCATTCACTCTCTGTGCGTCTGCTTAAACATAATCGGTAATAAATGTTTAGGAAATGACTCTTTGAGTATGTGGTGGTAAGGTGGAAGAGGCTGGACCTGCTGTGAAAGAGATTGAAACAGTGAGACTCCAGATGTAGGTTGTGCTGTAGATTCCAGTTCTGGAGTTAAGTACAGGACTGCACCTCTCCTCATGTGACTTCCTGTCAATCAATGCTTCTGTAGAAACTCCAGGAACAGTATGATTCACTGAAAGCCTGAATATTGACCTCTTCTAAAGCCATGCAATGGATATGGTGGTTGACTGACTGGTTGTTCCATTTGTTATTAGCTCAAACAGGACAGTGACCGTGGTGACCGCAGTGTTGACGAAGAACAAATCTAATCTAACATGGACCTTCATGCTTGCTGTTATTCAACCATTTCATGCCATGATGTACTCTTTCATAACAGACACACTTCCAACCATCACCAAGCTTTCCACTGACGTCCATATAGCGCAGATAAGTAGTCTTATCGACGTTGGCCAAAAACCTTGAAAATCCCCACACGTCTTCCTGTGCGTGTCTTGTCTGAGCGAAGATTAGTCAGACTGATGGTGTCTGAAGGAGAGGCGAGGTCTTCTGAAACCACCAGGGCTCCCACTCTGTGGTATAGCATGGAGCCGTCTCAAGAGCCCAAAACTGACCCATTACCGGTTCGGTCCGGTATGTCAGCCATTCAGAGGATAAGGAGAGAACCAGCATGATAGCAACGCCTGACTGCGACACTGACCTATATTTTACTTCACTTTCTCCTCAAATAACAATATGTCTCGTACGTGGAAACATCGCAACTGTGTGACTCACACAAATCCCTCCAAGGTGCATCCATACATCGACTGACATTCAGCTCTGCCCTGAAATGGCCGTCTTATACAAGAGAGAAATATAACAACAGCTCCTGCATTCATTAGTCATTTTGAGACCTATACAAGAGATTGATTTCAGTTTCTGGTTGAAATTTAAAAATAGCCATGCTGGAGGGTAGCAATAATATGGAAATATTTGAAGAAGACAATAACTCATGCAGATTGAAATTGGGGAAAAAAAGAAATAAATAAAACTATAATCAATACCAATCAATACCACCACGTGGAAGGCTAGTTTTCCTCACCGCGTTTTCACGACATGAAGTGAGACCTGAACGCGGTTCTGTTCTCTGCTTTACATTTGTGTTTACTTTTCAACGATGCTTCTCGTACTTTTCATTCATTCTGAATGCACACAACAGAAAAAAAAAAACCCAACAGGACGCAGAGGTGGGATATTCGAGGTATTCCATGGCGAAGAACCGAACCATAACACAGGCATCTTTCATCGCCGACCATGACCTGAATGTGATACCACACATCCTGTCTGCTGGCGAACAAGCTGTCTGAGAGATCATCTTTACAGCTCCCGCTGATCGAAAAGAAATTCCTCCCTCTTCCATCCAGACAGCCTCCACTTCTCTCGTATTCTCTTCTTTCTCTCTTCTCCTCTCCGCGGTCTTCTCTTATGATGCCAGGCATTCGCATCTCAATCAAAAAGACACAATGATTATATCTGCTCCGAGATCGCAGATGACCTGAATCAAGGTGATTGTAATCCGTAGATGGAAACAGCCTCATAAAGGAAACGGTTGTGAAAAATCTCCATCGCCTGACCCACCGGATCATTTACCTACTATAATCATCTCATTTGTGTGGATGCTGTGTGTCAGGTCATGGAGTGGCCCTAAAGAAATTTACAGAGCTGTTAGGTGGATGTGCTAAAGTATTTATGAGCAAAAAGCTCCGCTCAGCTTTGATGACAAACCTAGCACACTTTAAAGAATATAGGTCAGAACAGCATTGCGCCTGTTTGAGACACCAGGCTTTTTTTTACCTCTTAAACTCTTATCTTTGTGAGATACCAAATGACAAAAAATGAAGAAACAATGAAACAACAAAAACGACCTGCATCATTAATTGTTATGACTGCCGTGACATTTGCAGTGGACGAGGACTGTTTTTCTGTGTTGGCTCTCTTGTACATTCCATCATGAGCGCTTACTGTGTGTTACTGTGGTGTGAGTCCGGTTCATGGTGTTAAGTTCATGGTGTTTCATAAAGGCCTGTTTCAGCACTTTTTTTTTTCTCTGGTACATAAATGCTTTGTGATGAGATCAGAGTGCTGTTCTTATCTTTTTATCCTTTTTTCATTTGTCTTTTGAACTCTTTATTGGGAGGATGTACCTTCTTTTTTTTTTAACTTCAACTGTCACTGCCGTTCAGTGGAAAAAATAGAATACAAATTCCTCTGGATGGAAAAATACTACGACTCCTGCCAGCTAGAGAACACAATAGATCACATCACATCTCCAGTGACCTATGGCAAGAAATCAGGTAAAAAGACATGAATTGGCTCATAAGGAGAGTTAAAAGACGTTCAAATCCTGTGTAAATGTTTACTGGCCTCTTCCTCTGTTCCATCTCAGCAGATCACGGCTGACGTGAGCTGAGCGTGTAAATTTCATCTTCCAAAGCTCACGAAAAACTGACAGACCCAGCCACATTCAACCCCCCCCCCCCCCCCCCCCCCAACACACACACCCCCCCACCCATCCATTTACCCCCTCACCATGACAACCAAATGAAGCCATTTAATCAGACCCAGGTTTAGGACTGTTGGCCTGCTGGGTGACCTGCTCACTCTGGAGTGTGTGTTTTTCCATAAACAGTGGGAAACTGATAAATTAGGCCTCTAAAACGCTAGGAGCCAAAGGAGAGATAATCATTTTCCACTGGTGACAGGTTTCATCAGTGGGAAAGGCTGCAGTGTGCATCACACGACCTTAACACGGCAGTTTACGAACAGCTTAAGTGTGACATACCTCAATCTGCCCCCTAACTATTTTGCATAGTCCACTTGCTTTAAAGACGAGCACAGAGGCAGGTCTGGATAAGACTGTAGTTGTGTAATGGTGGATAATTACCAGATTCTGCCTGAGTCACAGTGAGGGAGTCAGTGCAATCCAAGCTAAATGGGACTTGTTTAGACTCACATACTGCAGGAGAACTGGGCATGTATAATCTTCATTTGCCCAAAGCTGTAGCAACATAACCCAGAGCGCTCAGGTAATTACCATCAAATTCTGCAGAAACACCACATTTTTGAAGCTTAATTTAAATCACAGCGCTGGGCTTATTAGGCTGATGTCCAAGGGCTTGCCTTGTCTATGGATAATTGAATTTGTAATGATTGCATTGTCGTATTCTCTGTGTTTTTTTTTTTTTTTTTTTCAATTTTCAAGTCTTTCATCTCAAGAGCCCAAAAGAATAAAAAACAATATTGGGTCATCTTTAGTTGAGAATATGCATACTTGTAGATAAGAATGAGCTAACAGGCAAGGCAAGTCAACGCGACTAAAGCAGAATAACCGACAGAAATGTTCACAGAAGAAATATAATACGATAATACAGATGCAGACAAAAAGCAGAGGTCAGTGAGAATAACAGTGTGCTAACAAAACACCAAATACACTCTTCCAAGAAAGGTTTGACACGGCCTCCAAAAGAGCTGTATCAGGAAACCAGCACGAAAAATATGTCTAATTCCATAGTTTCAATCAATTTCACACAGCTAACATAGCTATTAACTGGTGTGACATCTTACTAGATGGAGTATTTGGAGTTAAATTATTTTAAATTAAAAAGAAGAAGATGCCATTATTGTATTGGAATCTGTGGTGATATGATTGGCTTCTGGCCCATGTCACGGTGATAATTAAGAGGGTATAGGGTAGGGAATACTGCTGATGTGCGTTCAGTGTAGATTTCATCAGTTCTGCCATGTTTATCGAGCATTTAACTGTGTTAGACGGATGATGTGGTGTAACTGAGGGACAAACACAGAAAGTCTGAGACTGCAAGTCTAAAAAAAAAAAAAAAAAACCCCCCCCACAAAAAACCCTGGACCTGAGGTGTCGTCAAACACATTCTAGGGACGCATTCTAAAACCGACTTTCATAAGGAAAGGTATTTATGTAAGTTGAGTTTCTATCATTTTGATCTCATTAGGTTAGTGATGCACTTACCTGTACCTATTTCATGTTGCCATATTTACAGCGCAAACAACAAACGGCTCATGGGTGGGGTGTTTCGGCGGTAGAACAGTTCGAGGGTGTTGGAGGAAAAATGGGTCACTGTGTTTTTAAAGTTATGTAGGTCAATTCTGTCCTCACCTGCAGCCTTCAAATCTATAAGCAATGTGCAAATCACTGACCCCTCACAGAAATAGCCAGGCAGATGAAACGGTGGGAGAGGGGGGAAAAGAAGGAGATTATCGTTAAAAAAGAGGATTTAGTCTTATTTATTTCCCCTCGTCGGAAAATAGGAACGCCTGGGTATCGGCGACGTCTTACACGCCGTGTTTCTGGCGCGACAGAGGCAGAATGCGCTGCAAACTGTAAAAATGTGACAACCCCCCCCCACACACACACACAAATAACCGTGTAATCAATGGAGCCCAAAAAGGTTCCAATGACGCTGACTTTGGGGATATTGCATAAAAGCAGATAAGCTCTCCGTGAGTTTGACCCACATTTCAGTCTAAGCTTCTCCCTCTCTCTCTCTCTCTCTCGCGCTCGCTCACTTTCTCTCAGAGGTGAAAATGCAGTCAAGAAGAAGGTAATTAGAGTCTGCCTGAGAGCTAAACTCCTGGCCAACACTCATTCGTTACCAGTTGAAAATTCACAAGGAGGATTTGCTGTCAATATTTTGAGGAATTCAGAAGAAAGTTTTCCATGGTCTTACACATAGAAGACATATGTAGTTTGGAAAACGTCTGTGAGAGATTGAAAAAAGAAAAAAAAAGAAAGAAAAAAAAAACAAAACGTCGTACGCCTAAACCACTTGATGAAAGTATCAGCCGACACTCCTCTCTCTTTCAGAGAGAAAACAAAAAAAAAGGAAAAACAAAAACCCATCTTTCCCCAACCTGAGGAATTGTTGCTTGTTCATTGAATGTGCTTGGATGGCAGTGTCCTGGAGAGTTCTCCAAAGCCCTCAGTCTTGGCGTGAACACACACAATGTGCTAACTGACTGGGTCAAACGTATCCACATCTCTGCCAGAAAAGCTCGAAATTAGAGATCGGCTATGTGCTCCTGCCAAGAACAAGAAGTCAAACCATGTCGCTCATGATATGAAAACACAAACGCTGCGCACTTCTGTATGGAAGCGGTTTGTTCAGAATCCGCACGTATTAATCTGTGTCAACAAAGAAAATGGGAGAGCTCCATGGTAACAAATAATCAGTGGGTATGAGGTTGTGATGATCCACAAATGTAGTGTTCAGTATCACCATGGCAACCATCTATTCGGAATAAAATGTTGATTATATCATACATTTCAAATCTTGATTCATGTACCCATTTTAAAATGTAGGGCACTGAAATGTGGAAAATGATCTATAGGTTTTGGACAGTTCAGAATTGCTGAACTGACTTAATTTCAGTTTGGTAAACTGGAATTTGAGGAGGAAATGGAATCTGCATTATATCTGGAATTGTAGGAAAAATGGATAGTAGAGTTCCAAGTTATTCAGAGGAACTCATGAAAACCTAGTAAACCGCTACTTGAATTGCCAATTAAAAACAACTTACATGCAAAACCATTTAAGACAATTGGTAATGTATTGTAAATCCATAGAACCATTTAAATCAATTGGCAAAATATTGTAGATTTCAAGTGTTGCTCAGTGTTATTAGAATTTTACAAGTTAGGAGGCAACAAAAAAACAGTAGTTTAGTGAAATGTTACTAGGCCTAAAATTCTTACTTCAACGTGTTACATTTAATCATCATAAACCAGTAAAATAACTTGTCAAATGCATTTCACACACAATCTGGCCACCTTTCCTGCCTAACTAAAGCGTGAGTGACCCTGGCAAATGAGGCAGGAACTGTAAGCAGGAACACGGGGCTCTTGGGCTAAGGGAAAGAACCCACTTTGGTTTTGTTCTCAGTATTCCAGCGCAGTGGCACGAAAACCTCCATGGCTTGAACCACAGGCCCGACAGTATGCTGACTGTTCACATATGAATATAGACATGAAAGAAAAGGTCTGTGATGCTTTTTTTTTTCCCCTGACCCCCCCCCCCCCCCCCCCCCCCCCCCAAACTCAAACTGAAATCTGTTTAATATAGCCAATTTGAATTCAAATGAAAGATCTAATCTATAATACACCAAATCCTAAACCGTTTTTTTTTTTATTTGTTGTAAACAAAACGCCGCGATTTTCGCAGAGTCCTTTTTGCGTCTTGTCCTGTCTCTTGCACGCGGCACCCAGGTGCCACCCCCCACCTAAACCAAACTGAGTACTTCGAGTATGTGTGAAAGCGTCTGACTCGGACTATCTGCTGCTGTGTGCTGCATGTGTGAAAGGACAACTTCGGACATAATGCGAACCTGATTCTGCGGTTATAGTCCGTAGTGCACGTGTGAAAACGGCTTATAACTATTCAAAGGAGAAAGAGAAGGACAAGCATGACAGACATTCAATGTAAATAAGCAATAGCACGAGTGGAAAGAGTCAAGGTGACAGAAGTAGGTCACGACACTCTGACATATTTTATTTCATCATCTGACAATCTGTGCACATCTTTAAAGGGATCACAGCGTGTGATGATCTCTGCACCGTGAGAATACCGGTAAAAACTACAGCATGGTATGGTTCATTCACACAGCAGCGTCAGGAAATATCCGACGGCCGGAATGGTTCCTTAACATGGCTGCCAAACCTGAACCAAAAGGAGAGCTAAAACAGAATAATATCACAAAAAAAGCAGGTGAGATGATCCAATGTATGGTACATGGACAGCCATCCTGGGCAAATCCTATGACTGACATATGGAATGACTTATGTGCATCAATAAGATGGAGATGAAGAATACAGGAATAAAGACATGATGTATTAACACAGAGGAGTCCCATCTTAAGGTCTGTCTAAAAGCATTCACTGTAGGAACACCAGCAGAGTAAAACGCGTGGAATGTAGTCCTTGGCTTCCTCACATTCTATGGCTGTACCCTTCATATTAACACGCCCCCCCCCCCCCCCCCGCCCCGCCCCGCCTTTCAAAGGCAGAGACTAAACAGGCTTTCAGACATTAGCCCATATTTAATAAAAGCCGGTGTTTTGGCAGAGAGAAATCTGCAGTGTCACAGTGTGCCTCAAAAAGAAATCTCGTCCTGTTCCTCTGCGCTCTGAATTTCTCCGGCTCCTGTTGTTCCTTTCAGACGCTGTACTGTATCAGATCCACATGGGGCGAGATCCACGGCAGCACTGCGCGGCGTACCAGAAACATCAGAATGCTATGTATTGTATACCACACATATTATGAATTGCAACATATACAGTACAACAAAAATGACATCACATCAAGACACTGGACTTAATAATTATGTAAAACAATGAAAAAAAAACAACAAAAAAAAAACTTGTAAACTCATACAAACAAAAACACAGGGGAGGAATACTTGAGAAAAACTCTTTGTCTTAGCCAAGTGATTGTACACAGCGCCTGAGTAGAAGGTGTTCGCGGATTTAATTATGGGGCTGTTTTGCCCTTGGCCTGAGCTGGCTGTGGCATGACTGGATTGATTCGTCAGGGCGTTGGTTTGTCCTCGTGTGTCAGACTGAAACATGGCGCGTAGCTGCCGACTCAGTAACACACTATTTAATCTCCCTGACATTCCTCAATGACAAGCCGAGCTCAAAACCCCAACATCACACAATTTACGTGGAACGTTCTGGAAATAGAAGTCATAACTGCCTGGCAACACGTGAGAGAAGCCGTCACCATCACAAAAGATTCAAAAGGCCAGAGAGCATTCAAGTTCTTTGCCCTTTCATATTTGGCTCTGGGCGTACTATGACGAGGTTTCTCAAAAGGCTTTGTGGAGGGGACCTGCCAAAAGCAACCTAGCTCGGTAAATGATGGTTTCAGCGTCTGAGAGCTAGCCAATCACAACAGCAAACACACCGCTGCCTCGCGGTTCAAAGTTTTCCTTTGGGATGGAGGTTAATCTTGCTAAAGTCTCAGTAACACCACTTCTAGAGTGCGCTGTTCATCGCAATGCTCTGTTCTTGGAAATGTTCTTTAACAAAGAGCCTCACTGGGCTCTGAAAAACTCAATCCTCAAGTCAAAGTCAAAAGTCGACATTACAGAAAGACGTCTTGTGTTGTATAATGCTTAATTGCCGCGAGACGCAGAGACCGATTTCTGCGACTTGGCCACGGGCAAATCAAATTCTTACTGCTCGTTGTGAATTTGCAGCCTTAGAACAATTCAGAGGTGACTGTCAGGTTTCTGAGCATGGTGCGAAAACCAAGAAAAATAGGTCAACGCGTTTTGTTCACTTTCGTCACAAACGTCTGGTCTGGCCAGGCCCTCCTCACCACTGACTTTCCAGTGGATTTTCTGCATTTGACCCATTTCTATGTGAAAGTAAGGTTATCTGCCTGTAGAAATAAGTGTGATAGCGTGAGGGGATGATTAATGTGGAAGTTTTCCTGCATTCAGACTGAATAGTGTAATCAGAGGCTGTTAGATATGACTCCCATCCTTGGTCTGGTAGAGCAAAGGCTTGGTCTGGTAAACAAGATTATGCAGCATGTTAACACAGCAGTGTGAATAAGTCCTGACTGCCGGGGCTGAGAGACAAGAGAGGAAGCAGAGAGGTGCATCAGTGATCTCAATGACGTCTGATTAAAAACCTCTTTTCCAATCACTCTTACGGATAGTGATGTAGAGGAAAAAGTACCTAAGACCTCAGAGTACATTCATAACTGTGAGTTCGACGGCAATTTGCGATTTGTGGATTAACGGAAATTTATGTCAAAGAAAGATGCGAAACACATTTATGATTTGTGAATAAGTCATGGAAAACACTAGGCAGGAATAGCTACATCTGTGTGGCTTTAGAGCTGGTGAAAGCACAGTCAGTCACCTCATAACCTCCTTAATTTCATAAATGGATTTCTCCCCTTAAGCTCTTCTCGGGGATCCAGAACATTCAAATGAGTCCACTTTTATTCAAAACATGTATTCATTGTGCGAATGCATGTTTTGAATAAATACATCTGGTCTATTCCAAAGCCCTTCATAAGTACACTGTGACGTTGGCAGAAAAGGATTCTTCAAAGTGTGGAGGTCCCAGATCCACCTTGGCATTCAGTCATTGGGAATGGGAGTGTTACAGTTGCCATGGTAAATATACACAGGCCCATCACAGCGATAGTATAGCTGGAACACGTCGCCGTAGCCGTGTTCTCTCCACCAGGTACAGAGCTGCCGGTTCCAGCCACAGCCCAGGATATGAAACAGTTCTGGGTGTTCCATGCCGATCATGGTGAAGAAGTCCTGGTCGCCAAGGTGACCCCGGAAGTGGTACTTTTCGGCAAGACGAGCCACCTGATCGGGCTCGAGGAGCTGGTTGTAGAGGGTGGAACGCTGCATCGCCTCAAGATCCAACAACATCACTCCGCTGTTAAAGCCCGGCCGGCCCTCCGGAGGTGGGTCGCCCACGGGGGACTTGGGATTCTCTTTACGGTACTGCCAGAATGTATGCCTATGACAGGAAGACAGATACGAGAGAGAGAGAGAGAGAGAGAGAGAGAGAGAGAGATGGTGAGGCAGAACCTCAGGGCTAATTATGTGGATAGGAGCTATTCATTTAGAAAGCAATCAATCACGTTAATTAGTCGCAAAGCTTTAATTTGACCAAAATATGATAATGAATAATGACACAGCACCGAGCACTGTGAAGTCCTGGGAGATGTGAATTATTGACGGGTGATAAACAAATGAACTGAACTTGTGTGACACGACATCACCTCCTTAATCTGATTTTAATGCAACAGGAAAAAATAAAGAATGTAAAGAACGCAACACTGGAGGGGACAGAGGCAGTCGATCAAAGAAGAATTTTCTTATTACACACTTGGCTGGTTTCCCAGGCGATGGGCTGCCAAGTGGATTTGGGATTTTTTTTTTTTTTCCTACGTTTCTTTCTAAGGACAGCGGAGTTGGGAAAACAGAGGTATGCACAAAACAGGAAGAGTCAGAGAGTAGGAGCCAGATGGTTTGCCAGAGGACAATGCCAGCACAGCACCCCTCACGGCACACGCACGCACGCACGCACGCACACACACAAACACACGCACGCACACACTCACACACACGCACACACACGCACACACACACACAGAGACAAAAACTCTTTGCTAACCCTGCTTCCATCTGCCAAGCCATATCACCAACAGTTTGCTAAGGTACTTACAGACTCAGAGTTTACCCTTTGGGCCAAAACATGGGAAGTGCTCACTCGAATTAACTACAGCTTAAGGTTTCACATCAAATCAAACAAATACACTCTCTTGGCTAAACTTTACTGTTTAAGGCAATGTAGGGCAATTGTTAAGTGTTTCGTCATTCAGCTCTAAAGAGACGTTTGAAGGTGACCTGACCAACTGCACTGTCAAAATGGTTAAAGAGTTATTATTTTTAAGCAGCCAAACTCATGAATGGACATACATACATGACGGTACAAAGAGAGAGAGAGAGGGAAGCCACCGTGTCCAGCTTTGGAGTGAGAAACGAGTGAAGGTATGAAATACGTGGACTGACCACGTGTTTGCTCAGCTGTGGTTAACCTGAGATCCAGACGTCCAAACACATAACCTCCTTCACTGTCTGCTCATGCCTGCACAAGAGTTCTGAGGGACTACACTGCATAAAACTGCACTCAGGAAGCTCGGAGTGACACAAAAAGTCAATATCGACTCGACGCAAAAGCCCGATCGGCATCTCCAAAAACGCTTACAAACCAGAGAACTTGCAAAGCAGTGGAGGGAAAGGGTAGGTTGGTTGTAGAGGAAAAACAGTAGATTGATTTTAGACTGTTACCAAGGGAGAAACCTGAACAAATATTGTGAGTGGATCCGAGTCAAGCAGCTGAGGCTTTGAAATTAAACCGAAAACGAAAAAGAATATGTGTGACCAGCAGACACAGTGAGGAACGAGGTGTATCCACGGCCTGGGGCCAGGAGAGGGGGAGAAGTTGTCTGATGTATTCACACAATTTTCGGTACCTCTGGCACTACGTTTCTGTGGGCTGGCACTGCGTGAAAAGTGGTGTATTCAGAAATATCCGGACAAAGTAAACTTCCGCTAAACCTGCTGTTTTCCGGAGGTATTCGGATGCCCGCAGAACTTTGTCATGCGGACCTGAAAACTCCCGCAAATGTCTGAATACAGCTGTTAGACGGCAGTTTTCAGGCATCCGCGTGACCACAGTCGTTAGCTGATGGCTTGGCCTTTCAAATGCTAATAACAGTCAGTGGTCTAGGTGGGACTGGGTATAGAAGCCTGCTCCCCTTCCTGACTGTAACTTTCTATCAGTTAGCCTATATGTAATATTTTGCCGATATTTTGATAACCACACAAACTTCTTAGGTGTTGCTTGGTGTATAATATAGCAGTGGTAGGCCCATGTAGCCTTTAATGTCACTGTACTGTCATGCAGCTAAATTATGATGGACTCTTCAAATGGAGCAGACAAAAACACACTGAAAACATAATTTAAAAAAGTCTAAATGAGAGGTTCATTAATTACATATTTGATGGCTATGCAACTGTCCTTTACTTGGGGTCAAAGGTACAGGGTGACCAGATGCAGACAGACCAAATGGGGGACAAGTAGTAAGTTTGTGTGGGACAATATGGGACATGTTACTAATGCTGAGAGATGATGTAAAACTTAGATATAATGTCAGTCTAACTGTATAAGAAACACTTGTATACACTTGCATTGATAGACATCCAACATGCATTGGCCATTACAGGCCCATCAAAGGCAACTGTACTTAAGCAAAGCAGCAGGCATCATACAGCTCAAGTCTTTCAAGTTAAACCCCTGACCAAATCCAACTATAAGAATAAATAAGGCTCAAAATAAAATATTACATAAAATAAAACAATTTCAACGCAAATCTTTATATCAAGCCAAAATCTCTACTGGATGAGAAGCATGGTCAGAAGGGATAAAAGAACTTTTTCCTTTCTTTTTGACCATGACGTCGGCTGACAGCGTTTATCTTCATATCTGTAAAGTTTTACTAAGTTTGGTTTTTGTGTCGTAGCAAAGAAATTCGTCGGCCCCACAGCTGCACAGTTTGATTGACGGCCGCCACAGACTCTTGACGACCGCCCTCAACGCTCTCCTCTCAGCCATTTGGTGAAAGCAAGGCTTTTAAAAAAACTCGCCTATGTTGCATTTTTACTGCTTTTGGCATAGCGCTATTAAAATAGATTAGAAACTATGCTCATGTGCGGGCGGGTAAAATAATGGATCCATATATTTTTTATTTCTGACAGTTAAAAATCAAACGACCAGCGAAAATGCGGGACATTATCTCAGTATGAGGGATGCGGGACAAAGGATACAGGACTTTAAAAAAAAAAAAAAAAGTTTACAGGGCATAGGAGTTTTTGTTGTTGATTCTCGCTTGTTTGTTCGGAATGTTTCTCCTCAGTACGAGGACGCGCCCCGTTTTCAAACCACCCACTTAGAATCTAAGGTTGAGTCCTGTCCAATCAGTTTTCTGTGCGTGCATGGCGTAGAGTGACAGTAACCAATAGCATTGTGTGCAACTGCAGCGCGAAATTTGCTTTGGTGAAGGGGTTACCTGTAGTAAGGTAAGGAGAGGCGAGTCACTGAAGGATTACAGAAGTTGTACTCCGTATTCTGTCGATAGTGTGTATTTTGAAGATGGCTTGCAAAAGAACACTTAAGTTTTCGAACGGACAGCGGAGTGGAGAGGCTACTCGTGCGCCGGGAATATCCAATTTTTCAACGCGAGTCCGAACGAAAACAAACAACTGGTGTCCCCGTTAAATGCATTTTTAAGAAGATGTCTGAACAGCAGTAAACGTTCATGGAGAATGTTATTCGGCGGTTGGACAGGATGGAGTCCCATCAAAGGGGCGCAAGAGCAGTCTGCCCGAAAAAAGAAGACGAGCGGGGAATAACTCTGTTTCGGTAAGTTTATTTCTGTAGCCTTCTGGCTTTCGTCTTTGACTGCCGCGCATTCTGATACGTTCACATTTCTTTATCTGCTTTATCCCTTAATGTGGTTGAGTTTAACTCTTGTATTAATTTTGCTTCTACAGGAAGCTGTGCGGATAATGCATAATGCTGAAAACGACACGCACAGATATGATCCACGGACAAGGTAGGACAGCGTGTTTTGTTGGTAGACTATATCGTCGCGATTGTTTCATAGCAGTGCTTGGAATTCTAAACGAACTTTTAATCAATCTTCCTTTCTTCTCCGCTTTTTTTCTCTCTAGCATCCTGAAAGACCGATTGAGACTATTCGAAAGAGTTACCGGGCGAATCCAGAGAACAAAGAGGGGGGCAGGATCGCCACTCGAACGAGGCAAAGGAGGAGAAGAGTAAGTCCAAACATCATTTCCCTAGTAGTTCTTAGACTTTTTCACCATTTGCTATTTTCAGTGATCTAATTTCTGTTTTCACTGTGTTTTGCATCTGCTCAAGGCCAGAGCTAGTGTTCTTTAAACTGAGGAGGAGGCTGCCATATGGAGGACCGCATCAGTAGATATAATTTCTGAAGGGGACGCCGCCATCTTGGATGGAAGGCCAGCGTGGGTCCTCCCGCCTAGCACAGAGTTGTCTGCACTGTGTGGGGTGCTACAGAATAGAGACCGCGGAAGCTGGGTTGTTCTTGGGAATGCTCAACATTTAGAGTTTCATTTATGCTCCCAAAAGCATTTGTATTATATACTATGATATTACAGTATATTCTGTTCTAATGTATTCTATTCTGTTATATATTGTACATTGATTATATATATATATATATATATATATATATATATATATATATATATGTCAATTTATATGTCTTATATGCTTTATTTATAATAAAATTTGTGTAATTCATTTTTGTTTGCCAGACTATCTATACAATCTACCTATGAACATAAAACAACACCACCACCAATAATAATAATAATTATTATTATTATTATATAAACCATATGAATTCATTTCTGGGGACCCACAATGGACCAATGGGGAAGGGTTTTAGAGGAGGGACAAGACATTGCTCCACCAATCCAAAGAAAGACTTTTGACCAATTGCAGGATACCTGGTGGCCCAAGGTGTGAAGTGCAAATGTTCCCTTCCAAGCACCCCCAAGGGATTATTCACCATGGCAACTAAGGGCTCTAGGCAGACCCCAAAACACGGTACATATTCAGGAGTATTCCATGCCGCGTAACAGAGCTGCAAACTGCCGGATACAGCCGATAATCTGTGGAGTATCCGGGAATATACAGGAGTATTCCAGGCCGAATACACCTCTTTTCACGCAGTGTGGTGTGTTAGGAGAATTCCGGTGTTGTAAAATGACCAAGCTCACGGTGAAAAGCGCCTTTAAAAAGTCTGAGAAACCAACTATCTCTGAAAATAAAACATCATCGTTCTTGCTGTGTAGCAGACGATTCCCAGACAGGTAAAAAGCCGTAACAACAAAGACATTTCCGTAGCAATGCACCTCATAGCATTCTCAGTTGTCAGGGGGGAAAAAAAAAACCCCCAACTCAACAACAATAAAAAAATAACAACAGAGACTTAAGAAGCAAGCAGTAAGATCAGAGGAAACGCTGTACTTTTTAGTGTGGTGTTTCTAAAAGCAGAGGATTGCTGGAGCTGACAGCAGCTCTGGTAAGAGAGAAGGAGAGTGCCAACTTCCAAAGGCAGCGAGGCCTAGAACTGGCTTTGATCCTTCAAATTCAGTGGCCATGTACTATAAGCTTCACGCTTTTTTTTTTTCCTCTCTCTTTCTTTTTAAAACTCAACATAGAGCTTTGTTTTAAAATCTAAAAGAGAAGTAAGTGTTGCCGTTTTTGAAACACCCCTCCTCCCCCCGTATCGTTTTAAGGTTGAAATGTTCCTCTCTCTTGGGGTTTTCACATATCAGTCTAGCTTAGAACAGCAAAAACCAAGAGAAAAGGTAGACATCGTTAGCTACTTCCTTTGTGAGCTCTGAGAGGAAAGTTCACATAAGCTTGTCATATCTGGGCTAAGAAAGAATCTAGTTCACGCGCAGCGAAGAGACAGGCCTCGAACAGCGCTAACACTAAGGGACTACTTTGCAAACGGTTTCAAGAGCTGGATGCAGGCATTCAGAAAGCGCTCTCATTTCTGTGTCGACAATCTGTAACACTGCTCCAGGTGAATTACCTCTCAAGCCTTTTCTCTTTTGTCAGGCTTTGTGTTTAGAGGGAAAACATTCATGATGTTCAAGGCTTTGGCCTGTGGTTGGTCAAGCATTTCATTTCTCAACAGGTTCTTAAAACACATAAAAAAAAACCCAAAACAAAACAAAAAAGAAAAAAAACCCAGAGGAGCGATCCTTTACGCCCAGAAACTCCTTCCAGGAGCACAAATAACAGGATGCTGAGCTTAGGCCTCTGTGCTAACTCTTCAAAGGATTAAATATTGATTCAGCAATGTAGAGCTGTCAAAATAAATACATAAATAATAAACAGAAATGTCCTGGACCAAAGACCTTACAACACAGTTCAGATATGCTGGTCAGTCACCGTGCCAGATTGTCTTCATCTGGCCTGATGCCTGAAGCTGAGAGACCCCAATTATAGCAGTTTATGTTCTGATCCAAGCCTATAAAAGGGAATTTATGTAGCGTGGTGCTATTTCAGTGCTGAAATAAGTTAAGTATGCCCCACAACGCTGACGACCAAGAAAAGAAAAGAATGAGGTTTCCTGTCGCTTGCAGTGCCGTTATCTCTTCAGAGACAGAACTGTCCAAAAACGGGCAGCTTTTGTGTCTTCATTTTTACCGTCCAATCCAAACATAGTGGGGACACGTGAAACCATGCATTCACTCGTGCAGTGACACAGAGACAGTTCAGTTACGCTGTCTCCTTTAAAGACAACTTGATGGCCCATTCATGTCCCTGACGCGAAAGACCAGGGACACCATACGTGCCCTGTCACTTTTTTTTTTTTGTTCTTTTTCTTTTTGGAGGGAACAGGACCGAACCAACATTTGCACAGCCATTTGTCTCAACACATCACTGTTTTGACCTGAGGCTTGCATGCGTTTTCAAAAGGGAGCAGTCAGAACAGCAGAGGACTGGCAGTTTAAGGACTCATAGAAGACACGCCGAGTCCCCGAGAGCACCACCCAAATGGAGAGACTCAAAAGAGGGCAAGGAGTCAACTGCTACAGTCTGAAGGTACTGACTAGACACGAAATTCCCCAACGACAGATACTGACAGACAAACCACACACGCTCGCATGCATACACACATGCAGATACGCACGCGCACACACACACACACACACACACACAGACAGACACACACACACACACAGAATAAAGACAAACACACATCCCCATAAAAACTTACAATACTCAGGGGAAATGGCGGGGCAGTTGGAAGTGCTGTACATTCCCATGTTTGAAGCCACATTACAACACCAACAGAGTGTCCGAGGAATTCTCAGTAAGTTAGCTCCGGAACACAAACAAGAAAATCCAAAATCCCCCCCCCCCCCCCCCCAAAAACAGTGTCATCAATCCTCCGTCCAACTCTTAAAAATGTTTATGTTTAAACTAATTAAGACTTGACATCATTTCCTTTCATCTAGGCCTTGAAAAAGTATGTATTCCTAAAACAGATTAAATGTTCAGGCAGATTACTGTAAACATGTTTAAAAAAAAAAAAAAACACACACACAGAGCATTAAAGCTCATATCAGAATGAAGCAGTGGCTCTCTTGTGGACACATTCAGCTGATTGCGTGCGCACGGTTTCAGACAGACTGTAATGCTCTACGCGTGTAGAGTAAATGTAAATCATGTCCATTGGCTTCGTGAAAACACGCAGGGAAGGCGCCAAACACGATGCAATGGGTGTGTGCCTCTCAGAAAAAGATCTGCCATCCACTAAGACCGCTAAAATACCTGCAAGATGTTTCTCCCCCAGCATATGTTTACAATTTCCAAATCCTGGCTGAACAAAGAAAAGAAAAAAAACCCCAAAAACAACTTTCTGTTCTTTTCTTTGGTAAAAATCCTTTACGGCCTGGTTTTGTTCAGAGAGACAAGGGAGGAAAACGAAAACACCTGCATGCAGTTGTTACATAATGAGTCTTGGGTATCCTCGAGAGAATCTTTCCACAACGTTTACAGCATATGAAGTGAAGAACATTTTTTGTTTTTTTTGTTTCGTTCCCAAACACAAACTGCTCAGACTTTTCTACCAAGTACGACTTCACCCAGGAGACCAGTCCATTTGCGGAACCACACACATATGCCATGATGCTGTACACGCTTTGCCGCTTCAGTGGCTGAAGAATGCACGCTTAAAGACGGGTCGTCACAGCAAAGGGTTGGATGGGTGCGTTAACGGCCACCATCACAGCCGTGGCCCTGAGAACATGGTGAACTCTCCAAATGCAATGAACTGCAGTTACAAATGACTCATAACCAGCCTTCAAAGTTTAAAAGACGAAAGTTAAATCACATAAGTTGCATGAATGTTGTATTGTACTGTTACTGTTAGAGCACCTGTAAGTCTGTCCCATCCGCATGTTATTACTTCAATACAAATGACATTTAACTGAACTGCTTTTTGGCTAGGTAAGTAGCCAGTGTGCTAGTGATAGTGACTGTAATAAAGTTAAAGGTATATCTGTTTGTGATGTTTATATCGGTTCATATCTGATGTTTATATAAATACATACATACATATATTTATATATTTTTGTTTTGATTCTTGTGATGTTTAAATCTCCCTCTGACCCTTCTGGTATTCTCTCAATCAACTGGTCAAAAAGTATTTTGCCATCAAACCATACACACGCAGACAAACACACACATTCACTAAAGTGACTGAGTAACTTAGAACTCAGAGGATTACTTAAACCCATTAGTGTGACCCGTTTTTAGCATCCACCTGGAAGATCAACCATATGCAAGGCTGAAAAATATAGAAACAGACCATTAGAGTGGTGTCATATAGTGGCTTTTGTTCTGTTCTTCCAACATAGAGTCTAGTCTCGACAGTTAGTCCAGCCCTGGCTGTGCACAGACTTCACACAGTAAAATATTTAGAAAAACACTGGCAGTAAGTCCAGGATTTGTTCTTCTCGACGTGTTATAGAGAGAAAGCCGAACACTGTGGTAGACTCTCTGACACAGAAAGGCATAGCCTGCACCACATTTCATCCAAGACGGCCAGCCACACTATTACCTACAGGAACAGCAAGATCTCCGAGTGCTGATTAAAGATGTCTCAGACGGAAGGAAGTTCACACAGAGACATCATACAGGGAGAGGGAGGTGGAGAGAGGGAGGGAGACGGAGGAGGGGAGGCAAAGAGAGAAGGAAAGAGAGAGAAACATTCTTTTGTTCCAGCTAAAATGCAATGCCAAGCGACGTGCAAGTGACTGCATTATGAAGCACATTAAGAGCAGGCACCATGAAAAGAGAGATTCAATGAGCACTACCACCTTTACAATTAAACTGATCCCCAATACTTTACCCTTTACCGTAAAATCAGAGAGAGAGAGAGAGCGAGAAAGAGAGAGAGAGAGAGAGAGAGAGAGAGAGAGAGAGACACAGAGTATGAATTTTCTTTGAAATTCAAGGCAAAACTAGATTTTCGAAAAGACTCAACAGATGTCATTTTCCCCCACTGTTAATCATTCTGCACTTCCCACCACATACAATTAGATTAAATGCACTTAAGAAAAAAACCCCACCGGCAATTCCTATTCTACAGTTCACGAATGTTATAAAACAGTTAACCTTTTTAAACTTTATTCATGTTTAAGTGCTTAATGATTTACTGCTTCTCTACATATTCACATCAGATCCTATTAACAGAAACAAAACAAGCAGTGTTTTCCATATTTCGTGACACCAGGAGAAAGCAACAGATGCCTCATTCTGCAGAAAAAAACCATCACATCGTGCAAAAAAAAAAAAAAAAAAAAATGTAACCAGCATCCTACAGAAAAAAACTGCATCACTGACCTCACATATATGTGTTTACAAAAGGCCCTCGGAAGAAAGCGGACAAAAGCCAACAGGAATTATTACTGTAATAGACCATCATTTTTAAATCGGGGCTTGGCATGACTATCTGGAAAGCAGAATGGGGAAAAAAGAGAAACTATGTGAATTACTGTGAAACAAATGCCCTGTATCTCAGGACGGCGTTAATACGGTTTGTAATGGATCTCTTCTGTGCGCAACTGAATGCAGATAAAAGACCAGCAATAAAGATGAGATGGCCAAGGGGCAATGGGAGGTGAAATTCAACAATTTATGATTGTGGGAAGGTCAGCATGTGATTTTATCTGCAAAAATGTTTGACCTGAGCTTCCAGTTCCTTCCTCCACACTCCTCAGCGCCTCGAAAAGAAGACGCCCCTGTGATCAGTCAAAGTCAACACAAACACGTGCCACATGGAAACGGAAACCAAAAGGGAGGGCTCGTGTGAATAATGAAGAGGAATAAAGTCACTAAACGATGGCCCAGGGGTGCAGTTTTACATGGTGCGATATACGATAAAGTCGAGATATGTCCAATGAGATGAATTTTTTAACTTGGTTTGCTTCGTCAAAAGTTCAAAACCGAGCTGAGCATTAAGCTGAGTGTTTGAGACCTCTAAGCGTCAACCACGTCCAGTCAAAAATTCCTACTGCCCTTACGTCTTTCCCTCTGAGTAAAACTGGACAAACGGACAGAATTTGATAAGCCTCAAACACAGTCTGCGTGTGGAAAGATTAACGTCACGTTCCTAAGAACAACACCAGATCTGCTCTCCTCCATAATGAAACAGAGAGTGTCCTGATGTATTCCAGCTAGTTCATTAGTCTGCGTTTCACACTGATTGAACAAATTCCCACTTCAAAGATCTGCTGATATCTCGTCATTACAGCGCCACTTTTTATTGGTCGGATAACGGTGAAGGTGAACTGTGATTGGCTGTGCAGTTTGTAGTGTCCACACTTCAGATTGCATACTACAGCAGTTCTTAAAAGTAAGGGATTATGTAACTGTGGGGCCACTGGGTTTTCAACAAATGAATCACGGCTCTGAGAAACAGGTCGAATTTTAACATCTTTTTCCAATAATTAACTTTTTATTGGAGAGACGCGTGCTGAGTGGAGACATGTGTGGCTTATCTCCCCCTGTGTTTTACTCTGTCCATTAGACTCAAATAACAACCACTTCCAAATAGTCATATCCACAGAAAAGACGAAATAAAAAAAAAAGATAATGAGTCACACCATATTTCCACAGACTGCATGACATAACTACAGAGCTACTGACAGAGCCATCTGCAGAACTTGGAAAACCTATAACCAGGACAGGTTCTGGTTCCAGCTCAGAACCAGGCTGGTCACCTTGGTCTTGGGTTACCAGCACAGCATTGAACTGAGAGGAAATACATCCAGTCTAACTTATTTTTGTGGCATTGTTGGTGAACACAGTGTTGAGAAATTACAGGGTGTATCTAGTGTGTTTGTACACAAACATAGCAACTAGCAACTATACAAAACCATCATGATGGATGAACACAGGAAAGTGTATATTCAGTAAACTTTACTGAGAAATAGTTTTTCTTTTCAACACATGAGCCAGAGTTATAAATAACAGAAGAGGAAAATCAAAGACGACCGACACAAATGTCAGGGCCAACACAACAAAAAATCATCCACCAAAAAATCTACAAAATATGTCCTGGAAAAAAAAGAAAATGAAAGCTAAAGACCGAAAATCTGACTACTGCACAAAAAGCAAAAAGACAACTGGGAAAAATCACCTACAAAACAAAAAAGTCTTAAAAAAGAAAGAAAATAAGAGGAGATCTGAAAGTGGAATCAGAATCATCAACCACACCAAAAGGCCAAGAATCTGTTGAGCAGTTAACCAACTACATGTATTAACTCATACATTTTAAATTGAAATATTTCAATGGCTTTCTCCAGAAGCCCAAACATCACAGAATATACATTTACAGTCTGACTGAAAAAATGCAATAAGACCCTGTGCTGACGTACATTAACATCTGTACCATCAGTAACTACAGACAGGGTCCTCTGGACATCTTTAGATCCTTAAAACAATAATAAAAAAGCTATACACACACACACACACACACACACGCACACACACACAAACATACATATGCATAGTTAGACTTAAACAATGTTTGCTCTTGCGCAACATCTCACCTTTGAAACCAACCCTTCTTCTTCTTTTTTTTTTTTCTTCTTCAGTGAAAGGATAATTAACGTCATTTCCTCTCTCTCTCTCTCTCTCTCTCTCTCTCCCCCCTTTTTTTGTAAATTAAACAGAATTTTTGGAGGCAGAAACAAACTACTCCACTTTGGTTCAGAAGCTGGCTGTTGACACAGTGGTTTCGGGAAAGCCAGTCATCCAGCAGGCTACAATGAGCTGAAACAACCCACAGAACACTCAAGGAAAACACTGGTGATTACACAGGGTGCTTACGGCACACTCAGTGGAGATTTATGTGCATGGACATATTGCATCCTTTTTTTTCCCCCAGCCCCAGAGGACTGTATGGAGACAGTGAGGGCCAGAACAGAGGAAAGCTAGCATATGAAATAGAATGATGATGAAAATAAGAAAAATTTACAGGAAAATTACTCTGCCAAACTAAACTGAAAGCAATGTGTGCTCCTGAAAGCCTACACAAAGCAGCTGAATCAACAAGCTACAACTTACACAACAATGCAGAACATGTGTCAGTGGCACCTTCAACTGCACGAAACAGAGAGAGAGAGAGCGAGAGAGAGAGAGAGAGAGAGAGAGAGAGAGAGGGAGGGAGGGAGAGAGGGAGAGAGAGAGAGAGAGAGAGAGAGAGAGAGGGAGGAAGAGGGAGAGGGAGAGGGAGAGAGAGAGAGAGGGAGAGGGAGAGAGAGAGAGAGTGGGGGGGAGGGAGAGGGGGGGGGGGGGGGCATATCCTGCCGGGAACATAGGAAATGTATAAACACCAGGTGGAAACCCACTACTACAACGACAACACCTTGGAATATCACAAGTAGACAATATCACAAATAGAAAACACAGGAAATGTGTAAAGCCGACTCACTTTGACGTGTGAAGACGTCCTCTCCTGGCACATCTCGCTCTCTACCACAATTTACACTTTAGAGAGTTCTTTCAACAGTTAGTTCAGACAAGAGGCGGCGATGCCTAACTCTCACAGGTGATAAATGAAGTGTTCATGGAGATGCTCTACATCGTTCATGTTCTGTGTCTGAAGCATCATCACAGGCACGGTGGACATTTCTCCTATTCAGGCTTCTCCCTCACAAACTCCTGCAGGGAATTTTTACTTATAGCTAACAGCAACTAAACATTTATCATCAGTATTATTCAAGAATAAATAAAAAAAATAGAAAGAAATGAGACCTCATGCATCAAGAGGCCAACACAGAGATTTGTGCCTATTGCCGTTTTACGATTTCCGCAACCACTTCGGCACCACTTTTAGGCCACGACAGACTTATTTTAACGATTTGCGTATGTACAGAACAGCTGTTTTCAAAGCAAGGGTGGTCTCAAAATGCGTTGAAACAATGCCATAGCTGTGAAGGCATCCAAAGCAAGGCAGAATGGGAGGAAATATGGTCAGTGGTGCAAGTGTCCTTCTTTGAGACGTGCCAGACTTTCGGAGGGTTTTCCCTCGTTTTCTTCGGAGGGCGAACAGGACATGACGCAAACAGGAGCCCATGTGAGTGACTGTTGATAAAGATCTGTTTGTAGAGACTGGAGCCCTCCAGACGCAGCCAGAATGGCCGGCTGTTCCTTTAATCACCTCCTTTTCTTAAAAAGCTTGGTACTTTCGACCAAGATTGGCACTGGGATAAAACAAACAAAAAAAAAAGTAAGGTACAGAGACATAACAATGGCTTCTTGGTACAACCTCGGGTCCAGAGAACCATCTAACGCGTCATCAGAAAGAAGTAAACAAACAACATGGACATATACAAAACTAGCACAGAACCGCGGGGCTTGTCTGTGCTCTGCCATGAGGGAGAACTAAATCGAATTTCGTCTAGTTTTATAAACCCAGAGTGCTCTAACTGGGGCTCGTGTAACAAGACAGCAGCAGCAGAAACAAGCCCATTACTGCAAACCGCATCATTTATGTAGAGACGCCAACTCAAACACCACGCTAACATTTTCACAACACACGTCTAAATGTGTCAGTTGTGATTTGTTAGCTATGCACCCACGTTTTTACTGCTCTCCAAATCAGTCTCTGGCTTCTGAGAAACTATTGCATCACATGTTACGGAGTGTTTCTCTTGAGCAGAAATGCATTTATTTATTTATTTTTACTTTTCAACTTCTTTCTTCGCTCTCAGAACTTGGTCTAAATTTAGAGCTCTCTCCAGTCATTAGAAACTTCATGAAAAAGTTTGTGCACAGCACAAAAAAAAAAAACAACAACAAAAAAAACCCCCAACTATTTCAGTACTGCCGCAGTTCTGCTTAAATAAACAAATGTCTCCGTGTTGAGCTTCATTGTTAGTTCTGATGAAACAACCAGGCATACCATTTATCTGGGTACAGCAATGGGCCGGAGAGACCACATGAAAGAGATTTCGGTACGGGGCCCGAGAGTGATGATAGACACGTCTAACTAGATTCTGGGTTTTTTTTCTCTGCCTCCTGTCTCTTCAGCCACATGCCTCTGTAATACTCACCAAAGTCTACCTGGTACATTTTCTTCCACTTGATGGGGGAAAGATTTTCTCCTCATGTGGGAAACTTGAAGAGTGAGAATGCTTGTTTTTTTTTCTATATTTTACTCTGAAAGTCACTTTTTCCTGAAAAACGTTGGGATTGGGGTAAAGCAACAGGAAAACATGCTTCTAAAACCCCAAAGTAGATTAAAACAGGCACTTGCGCAAGGGACCGCTGCCACACTGGTCATTACGTCTTATCATATGTTTTCATCTTCTCAAACCTTTCTTGAGGGAACTAGCCGATGTACCGGCAACGGAATCATCAGATGCACACGTCTTGTTTACTTTCAGGAACTCGCTTTTGTGTCAGCTACTTCCCGAAACTGTCCATCCTCTGCTTATCTGATATGTTTCTTGGTTGGTCGCAGGAAACTCCAAATCTGTGAGCACGTGGCCCCGCTGATGGCTGAGACGCTTGCAAATTTATGGCTCCCTTTTAGATGTCCAGGACACAGGGCCGTGCAGGATCATGAATACATAAGCACGTTTTTACAGGACATTAATTCAAATGGAAGCGTTTCAAGTAGGAGTCCATTTTCTCCCCAATTTAGAAAGCCCAACTACCCACGAACCCTCGTAAAACGCACCTCCTCGGACAACAGCCAAGCACAGGCTGCCTCCCTCCGATGCAGCTGCTTAGTTGCTATGCACAAGCCTGTACCCGGAGCTACGTATGCGCCTGATCGTCAGTGACCACCAGCGCGAAGTGGTCGGGCCCTGGATGATTCACCAACCCAAGGGAACGTGGCCAGCGGCATTCACCTTGTCCCTGGATCTTGGTCACCAAGTATGGCACCGTGATGATGGTGCAATGAAAGGATATACCATTTGGAGATCCCACATTCCATTATTTGTTGGCTTTGTGAAACAACTTAGATCCATCACAAAGACTCATCACGCAGCTCCCATAGAAATCTTGTGAGAATTTAGATCTTTGGTGATAGGGCAATCCTCCACCTTTGGTAATTTGATTAATTTACAGTTTATTTTGCTTGCAGGTATCCTGCTAGCCACCCTGTCAAGTTGCATCTCTGAGGGTTGAGAGTGGTTTTGAATGTTGATTTTTGGCTAGAAAGACACACAACATTTAGACAGGGTATGCCCCCTCCCCAAGAACTTACAGGTTAATATTAGTTGGATCCTAAACGCCAAGTCTGGACAGGCTTGTCCTGGCAGCTCTGCACTGGGAGATGGTACTTTCATGGAGTACACCATTTAGGGAAACCAGGTTCAGGATTTCTTTACATTGTCAAAAAAAAAAAAAGTGTGAACTCAAGACACTCACACATTTCCCATACGTTTTTCTCATGAAATTGGATCTTTGGGAAACAGAAATTTTATGTGGACACGCTCAACCCCAGTCAGAACAACAGACCGTGCAAACAGTAATGGGATTAATATACCATTAATTTCACAGCAAGTGTCTGTATAGAAAAGTGACACGGTTCAGTTAAGAATCTATTTTGAATTCAGCTCAGTTAAGAACCTATTTTGAATAATGA
This sequence comes from Chanos chanos, assembly GCF_902362185.1. Classification (NCBI taxonomy): domain Eukaryota; kingdom Metazoa; phylum Chordata; class Actinopteri; order Gonorynchiformes; family Chanidae; genus Chanos; species Chanos chanos. The sequence goes on along the minus strand of NC_044508.1, from coordinate 18,586,395 downwards.
ATATTTTTCAGTGGATGTTATGTGCATGTCACATGTCATTCAGCTAGAATAATACAGAAAGAAATAAGCAGAGAGGGGCCAAAGGCCAAAGAGCTTATAATAACATATGCAGATGAAGTGTGCCGATATCTCGAGGTTAAAGTAAATACTTTAGGGTTTACATTCCTTGTTTACACAGTTTTGAGTGTGAGAGTAGCCTGTTTTGGCCGAGAAGACACAAACTGCAGAGGGAACTGTATTTGATAGCTACTGCTTTTCACACAATGCCTAGTGGCTCCAAAACAAACACGCACAGTCCTTGGCTTTCTGAAAAGCTAACACAAATCCAGACTGGTGATGCATTACTGCAATGCACAACTCAACCTTCAGCGTCGTCTCTCAAAGCTGGAAGACTGGGCGGAGGGTAAAACTATTTCCACTCCATTCCGGGTACCGCGGTCTCTCAACCAAAAACCTACAAACCGGCCTTTTACACTGAATGGGCGTTTTGAAGACGTGGCAGCTGTCATTTGTCAAAGCGTATTCCTCATGTTCTCTGGAAACTGGAGCTGCGTCTTGGTTTTAATGCGTAATAAAACTCTAACAGCCCGAGGTCAAAAACACATTACAAAATAAACTCTGCCATTTCAAATTCTGAGATGGAGATTGCATTATGCAGCTTAGCACTTTGAAAGATTTTCAGATCTGGGAGAGAACTTCTATTTAGTGAAGATGGTTGGTTTCATTTAACTCACATTAGGAAAATGATAAGTGTGAGGGATTTCGCCGGCACGTTGAACAAAGGGCACTCCGTGTAGCAATGTAATTAGTGTTGGCAGCATGATAGGCCTTATGCGGATGAAGCAGGGAAAATGACAGAATACCCAAATGATAAGGGTTAGACAGGGTCTCATCAACAAAACACCAGGGGCACTTCCCAGGGAGGCACGTGAGTGCACCAATGCACAAACAGCAGGAGGGAGGAAGGAAGACAGAAAGCTGAGAGAGAGGGAGAGGGAGAGAGGGAGAGAGAGAGAGGGGGAGAGAAAGAGAGGGGAGAAAGAGAGAGAGAGAGAGAGAGAGAGAGAGAGAGAGAGAGAGGGAATGAGAGGGAGAGGGAGAGTGAGAGAGAGAGAGGGAGGGAGAGGGAGAGGGAGAGGGAGAGTGAGTGAGAGAGAGAGAGAGTGAGGAAGAGAGAGAGAGAGAGTGAGAGAGAAAGAGAGAGAGGGAATGAGAGGGAGAGGGAGAGTGAGAGGGAGAAGGAGAGTGAGTGAGAGAGAGAGAGAGTGAGGAAGAGAGAGAGAGAGAGTGAGAGAGAAAGAGAGAGAGGGAATGAGAGGGAGAGGGAGAGTGAGAGGGGGGGAGAGAAAGAGAGGGAGAGTGAGAGAGAGAGAGGGAGGGAGAGGGAGAGGGAGAGAGAGAAAGAGAGAGAGGGAATGAGAGGGAGAGTGAGAGAGAGTGAGAGAGAGAGAGAGAGAGAGAGAGAGAGAGAGGGAGAGTGAGGGAGTGAGTGAGAGAGAGAGAGAGAGAGAGAGAGGGAGAGAGAGAGGGAGAGTGAGTGAGAGAGTGAGAGAGAGAGAGAGAGAGAGAGAGAGAGAGAGAGAGAGAGAGAGAGAGAGAGAAATCATTCCCCACGTACACCACCAGAACACCAAAGAACCCATACATGCACACGCAAGGAAGCACGCCAAAGAACACGCACATGCACACGCAAGGAGGCACGCATACACACAGTCACATATAAACAAAAAGGACAAAAATCGTAAAGAGCAGTCCTGCGACTGGTGACCCTGTTTCGTGTATTCCCGGTCAGTCAGCGACATCCTGTTATTGAAGAAGGACACTGTCAAACGTAGCCCCTCAGTCTAAACTTCGGTGGACGTGTTTGTGTTTGCGCTGTGAGTGGAATGTGCACACAATGAGCGGTGAGACAAAAGATGAAAACATCGTGGTTTTTAAATTCCATACCGCAGTTGGCATGGCAGAAACCAAAGCCTTCCGCTAGACATCAGAGACTCCTGCTCATGTCGCCAACGTGGACCCCAAGCTCCTTCTGTTAATCTACCAGCCGTCGCATGGAATATAAATACGGGGATTTCAAAGCAACGCGACGACATGGGCCCTTAATGTTGTTTACCTCAGTCCTCTTCCATGTTGATTTTCCCCCTTTCAGTTTGTTTGTGTTCTTCATAAAACCCATCTGTCCTTATCAGGGCTTTCTATTGTTCAAATAACACGTCTGTCAGATCAAGGGATTTTGGTCCTCTGCTTCCGTTCTTTTCAGGAAGACAATTTTTTTTTTTTGACACCAGACAAACTGTGTGTATAACTCTGTGTATTCTAGACAGAGACGTGTTGTTGGGTTGAGGCATATGGTTAAGATGGTGGCTTTGTAATAAAACATTTATAATTATGAAAAAAAAAACACACACACACACACACACACAAGCTGACTACAGGCTTCCTTCCTGACGTCATTACAAAGCAACTGACTGCATTGTGTCACTGAGACTGAAGACTAAATAAACCACAAAAGAGGACACAGGCCCCCAAAACAGCAAGAAGGCAATCATTCACCAAGGACCAACTTCTTCCACAACCCTCGTCCTTTAAACCTGATCCCTTTGTTTGTTTGTTTTTTTTATTCATTAACCTTCAGTTATTAAAAAAAATATCACTTTAAGCGTAATAGGAGGTTTAATAGCACAACAGTAGCACTTCAAAAAGTAATGGCCCAGAGACTTTTACTGAACGGGACAGGAAGTGTGGGTCTGTGTTTCTCTTCACGTTCGTAGACTCTGAATCCGTCGAGTGAGTCCGCTGTTCAGTGTTTACCCTCACACTAGGTCGAGTGTTTGGTGTGGAATTCAGACAATTGGCACGCTGCCACACTCCGGACCTGGAGGAGGACGGGGCACTGGTGGATGGAGGGTAAGGTATCCGTTTTGATATCAGGCTTCCGAGACTCCGAGGGGCTGGCGCCTCTTCAGACAGCAGGGTTTTTTTCTTTCTTTATTTTGGGTGGGGGAAAGGGGGGGGGGGGGGGTGATCCAGTCTGAGTGAAGATTTGATAAGTCTGGGTGGAGGAGGACAGTAGGGTAGTGGTCCCATGGTTAAGACCTGGAATTCTCTGAAATTTACAACTTCTCCATCCTCAGAAGTGTTGATTCAGTGCTGAGAGACCCTATGGAAACTCCCATTCCAGGAACCTCTTGTTAAAAATAAGTCATGTTTAATTGTGTCCCGAAGTGAAAACATTCCCCTAAGTTTGGCAGGAGTGAAAATAAATTCATTAATATAAACAGCTCGGAGGGGAAGGACGGACAGTGTGTATGAAGGTTTGTGAGTGATTCGGGTACTTTAACTATCGGTGGGCGTAGACCTGCGCTCTCTGTCTTTCAGGACATCAGAAACAAAGGCCGCGTGTCGTGCCAGGCAGCCACGCGGCTCAGAGAAGCCCAGCGTTAATTACAGAGTCCCAGCGGACCATCCTGTTGGCGCAGGTGGCAGACTTTAACTGCCCGCCGATGCCAGCCACTTGTTGACGTATCGCTGGTGTTTCAATGGCTGATTACTTTTAACATATTTCTCTCTCTCTCTCGCTCTCTGTTGTGGAGAAACAGTCCACTTGGGATGTTTTTTTCCCCACAGAGAGGACTCATGACAACCACGCACTTACCTTCTAAATTTCCCGTGTCTCCAAACGTGACACAGAAGACAAGAGTTGTAAACACAATTTACCTCTCTATAGATAGGTACCTGCGTCACCTCTCACCCACAGACAAATAAGAGTATATCGTCAATAAGGTGTTCTAATGAAAACCCACACGTCTCCTGACGTCTTGAATGTTTACCATGAGCGCCAGGATGACAGTCTGTGACAAACTGATAGAAGTTCTCATCATGTTTAGACTCTCTTCATCTAAGAGCATGTGTAAGGAAGACAAAAGAAAGATAAGTCTAAGACTAACTCACAGAGCTTGTAGTTCATAGACTATTCATGTTTTGCTTTTATGAATAAAGAAATAGTGAATAAATAGTGACCGCCTAATTAAGATAAATAAATCAAAATAAAATCACTAAACACTGGAGCCCCAATCTTTATCAGTAGTGCACGTCCAGGGAGACAACCTGCAACATGTTCCCCATTCAAACAAAGGGAACATGAAGTTGGAAAACTCCACAGATGTTTGTCCAGGGTATAAAGGGAGATGCTATGAAGGGAAAATAAGTGATGGAGTGTTGATGTGAAAGCAACACTTGGGAACTATGACGGACGATATGACAAGAGAGGAAGGGGGAGGGGGAGGGGGAAGGGGGAAGAGGAGAGGAAAAATGAGGGAAGCAAAAACAGCTCCACCACAATCATTGACTCTAGCGCCATCTAGTGTAGAGTGTGATAGCACAGCGGACACAAGACTACGTCCAATTTCTAATGAGGAATGGGTGAATTCATGGAAAATACTCATTTGTGGGCAGATATGACACTGTGCTCAAACTGACATAATCACTGCAAAGAGTTTTCGAAGTATTCATTTTCTCTGCAGTCCATTTTTTCTCCTGGAGCATCAGCAGTAGCTTACAGGCGGCGAACAGCTTTGACTACTAACTATTAGACATTGTTGATATCTGTTGTGTTCTTTTGTGTTTTCCCACTGTCTCTTTGGGCACCTCCTGACTCTCCAACGAGTAACTGAATAAATGTGTGTGTGTGCGCGTATGTGTGTGTGTGAGAGAGAGAGAGAGAGAGAGAGAGATGGAGGGAGGGGGAGAGAGAGAGAAAGAGAGAGAACTGGACCACTATATTAAGCTCTAAATTTAGACACACACACACACACAGATGCACACACACACACTCTAAAAGGAACTCGCTTTGCTGAGTCTCTTAACACTTGTGATCCTTGTGGCCAAGTCTCCAGTTTAACAGTTTCTGATATCTGTTAACTCAGATCCCCTTCAGTGAATGGGCACAGTGTTTGGGGAAACGCTTTGAATAGGCGCCAACTCCACCCTGGTTCTTAGCATGCCTTGGTTTTTAAGACTGTGTCAGGACTGCACTGCGAGATGATAACTATTGTTTATCTTCTCTGCTCTCTCCAATGTGTGTGTGTGTATGTGTGTGAGAGTTTAATTACAGAAAGACTTCTGTCTGATTTATTCAAAATGATGATGATGATGATGTCTGTGTGCCTTGGTGCGAGAAATAATTCATTATAAGTGTATTGACTCACAAAGTAAGGACCATCATTTTTCAAACATAAACTGTTGTGTACATGCAGATGTTGTTATGAAGACCATTGTGTACGGTGAATATTTGAGACACCATTCTTAAACATCTACAGAGGCCCGTGACATGTTTCAACTGTCAATGGAGAAAAGGACACTGATAACGAATTGCGATATTCAAGATGTGGTGTGTGTGTGTGTGTGTGTGTGTGTGTCAGGGGAGACACAATCTGCCAAATGAAGATGTGAAGAATACCACTGGTACCAACAGATAAGCGAGAAAACATGGCTTACAAGACAGACAGAGAAAGAGAATAAGGAAAAACACATTTAAGATAAAAGCCTCCCTTGATTAAAATCAGCTGCAGAGGTGCCATGTTGCCCACCAGGTGGAATGGCCTTTATTTGGTTTAGTCAACCTGTTCTGCTCTGGTTCATACTCTAGTCTAGTTTATACCTAAATGTTATTTTTCTTTATCTGTGCATGTTATTACTTTCTGCAATGGGTGAGGCTTAAACATCGTCTGGTTTACATTTGGAAATTGTTCAAATTAAAATGGGATTGTTAAAATAAAGGCCTTTGCTTCGTTAGATGTTACATGCAGTCTGTTGTGTAAAATGTTCTGTGTTGTTGTTGTGTGTGTGTGTGTATGTGTGCATGTGTGTGAGTGAGTGTTTAATACCTGTAAACTGGTTGCATCTCATAGGCGATGCCAATAACCGCTTTGGCAGAGAAGCGGTTAAACTCCTGGAAGAGGTCTCTGATGTTGGTCCTGTACTTCAGGTCCAGGTCTAACTGCACAACGTGTTTCATCTCTGCAACGAGAGGAATCAGTAAGTCACTGACAATGTGGTTTTGAGAAATTATCCTTGGACATCTTACATGTGTAGAGTAGACAGTAAAACGTTTCTGAAAAGCTTTCATTTTACAACCATCTTTTTAAAAAAAATTCAGCCAACATATTTGTTTACACACTCCTCAAAGGCAAGAGAAAACGGTCAGTGAAATTAGAAATACTGACGGAAAACCCGAATTAGCCATAATGGTGAAATTCCTAAGTAATGAACAGGGAATTTCAAGTCTTCAATTCAATTGACTCCTTCTCAGCTGAACAACCAGTGCACTGTCCTTGAGCCAGAGGCCAGCCAAACCAAGACTCATGAGAAACATGGCGGGCACTGTGATTTCAGCTCGTCAGGTTAACAAATGACACAACGCGATTAGCGATGAGCTAGGATCTCTCCACGCCAGATGGACCCCCTCTGGATTTAAGCAAACAAATCAGGATCCAAACTACATAGAGCTTTGGTCGCCGTGAAGAGGCCAAAGGCAATGTTTTGGATACGGCATTGTGGGGGCAGACTTGACGAACAATGCTGTTTTGGTTGGAAAGGAAAACACGCGGCCTGAACTAAGCTTGTTGAACTAAGAACAATGAGGATGTACCTTCACTGGGGCAAAGCTAGTCATGCAGCCTTGCTGAAGTTGTATTTCTGACCGGTGTCTCTTCAAACAAGTGGCGGAAGTTGACTACACAGAGAGAACCCACCATTTTCTCAGCTCCTCTCCAAACAAGGAAGTTAGTGACACAATACCTTTGTATAGAACCACAGTGAGGATAAAACAGGAATGAATAATCTAAAGAGGCAGCTGAAGACTGTTTGAACTGCAGCCTTGTGGCGCATTAATGGGTCCAGAGGACCGGACTGAAATCAGAAGGATGCCATTTATGTACTGGCATGACATTTCATCTCTTGCCAGGTTAAAACGCGGAATCGGTGAAAACGTTCTGGGTCCAAGCCTGTCTATATTACCAATAAAACACTGATTCAAAGAGTCATATTAATAAGGAAAGATAAATTTCTGTAAAACCAAGAACTTTCGTATCAGTACAACCACAATGTTTTGGTTAGCAGACAGAGACTGTCCGATGTCAATGTTTGATGTGTGTTATTTTACAGAGGCCATAGCTGAGAAGTCTCAAATGCCTGGAGTTTTCTATAATAACTGTATTAAAAAACTGACATTCAGCAAAAACTTTGAGTCTTTCATCTCTGGTGAACATCTGCAATTTTAAAACTTGACTGTGCTGTCTGAAAGAAAAAAGGAAAAAAAAAAAAAAAAATAGGGAGGGGGGAGGGGGGGTCAAACGCCTTAAAACTCAAAGAGGTGTTATTGCTTTGGGCAACGCTGGTATATGGAGATGCAGTAAAGAATCCCTGGGAGCGCTGTGTAACATTGAGTTTGTGCTCTGCCCGTGATGGCTTATTCATTGCACCAGCCCTCCACTGCCTGGAGGAAAGAAGGTTTCCCAGAAATGGGGGTCAGGACGGGTTTCAGCACCGGCCTGCGGTGCTCACTCAGCCATTCTGCTTCACCTAACCTCGCTTTTTTTGGCCATAATCCAAACAGATGCACTGCTCAAGAGTAAGCCCATTTCCAAACACCACATAACGCTAAAGATGTCTTACAACACACTGAAGATCTGCTTTTGAGAACAGATCATCCGGTTATCTGTATCATGCAACAGCTTTACGAGATCCAAAAAAAAAAAAAAGAGAGAGGAAAAAAAAAAGGGTTTGAGGACATTTTGGTTTCTCTCACTGATGTCGGGTTTTTACCCATTTTAAATATAATGCAGTAATACACTAATTCAATATAAACCATTAAAGCAAACTTGCCATGAAGTATTCAGTTTTGTGCAGTCCACCAAACAGTACAGGACGAGCGAACAGAGCTGTCCGTGCCATCCATGGTTACAAGGAAGATGAAGTTTAAAATGTCTTGCGTCAAAGTAAACAAAAGAGAAATCAGATGAGGGGTTAACCTTTCTGTCTCTGCTAACTTACTTAAAACAGTTACAAGAGAAGTGTTGAACTACAAACAGAACAAACGCTCCATGCGGGAGGAAGAAATTGTTTACTCGGTGTCATTGTTGTAAGACAAAGCAAATGTATTTAAACCTCATTCACATTCTAAAGTATTTTGAAGTATATCAACATATACAGCTCATGGGTTTGCTACAAGAATGCTAACATGGTCATCAAAACCACGTCCAGGTGACTGAATGAAAAGGCCCTGTTGGACAGGACTAGAGTTTATGGACGCTGACATAACTCCCATAGCTTCATAAGGTACGTAAGAAAGTAAATGAAGAGACAACTATGTAAACACAACGGCTGTGGATGGTTACTCTACAAAGGTTTATTACTAATACTAATCCTTAAATACAACACAATGATAGAGACTGCCCTTAATACACTTCAACTGCACTGGAATTCATACTGAAGTCTGCAGAATGGCTCATTGTGTTAATCTATTTAATCTATCTGTTAGTCTTTAATGACAACACATTAGCCTCCATCTAGACAAATTATTCACACTCATCATTTATTGTATATCTGACTTCTCCAATCAGTATGTTCATTTCAATATCACACTATTCTATGGAGACCACTGAGTTGGAAATGATGTGAACTACACTTAGTTTCTCCACCTGCCAGGACAATTTAATCCAGAAATGATAGTGTTTATGCATTTTTGTTTTGAAATTAAGCCATTTACCAGTGTCATTTGGAAAGTATCAAGTTGTGATTCTGTTGTAATTTCCTATCTCATCTGGAATAGTTTTTTTTTTTTTTAAACTAAAGCAACAATCATTCCAGGGTGATAAAATGACAAAGCTGCATAGTGTAGGATAGCGCCATTTCAATCTGCATTACATTTGACTGTGGGCTGTGTCCTATAAACTGAAACTCGCAAAAAAAAAAAAAGTTCTAAGAGGAATGATTCAGTTTCAGGACCCGTACACGTGACATGCCAAAAACGTGACACTGACAATAACTGCAAAATAAATAAATGAGAAAATGTATTCACGGTCTTTCTACATTTTAACAGCCTACCTAGTTATTCAGCGACGTCTGAGGGTAGATTTGCTTTTAACGACAGGCCATCACACTTACATGAAAGCTGAGTGAATAAGACCAGAATGGGGCCACAGCAACTCCCTGTAGGCTAATGACCTAGCCGCGACTTAAGAACACAGTTTAAAAGTTAGAAATAAAGCTCTTTTTGACAGTGAGCTTATGTTGCCTTGTTTTCAAACAACACAACCGGACAACTTACGAAAAACCTTAAGTCTCGACCGAGAACAACTCTCATTATGATGACGGCGACATCAGAAACCGTCTCAAAGCGATGAACCGTGACCTTGTTGAAAGTGATAGGATGCCAAAGGTAGAGGTCCTGTTCTGGGCCTGGCATGGGTTTGTCAGCTTTCCCCTCAGCTAGGGCAGTCTCTCTGGTGGGCGAGTTTGTCAGGGTGTGTGCGCGCGTGTGTGTGTGTGGGCCTCATTGACAGGTCTTTCAGGAAGCGCTCGATAACTGGAACAAGCCTGGCGGGGGAGGGGCAGCCAGGCCAGAACACGCAGCGGCGAAGAGAGACAGACCTCCCCCGGACATGCACGGAAAACGTCCAGTCATCTGACTGGGATTCCCAGAACTCCGAGTGCAACGGGACACACTGTGTGATGGCCTTTGGAAGCTGACATTTGAAGTTTGCAGAACAACGAGGGCAAGTCATGACGTGGGCAATAAACGGAACAAAACCATAAGACAAAATTCCACCACACTGCAGGAGAGAAAAGACGAATCACGCAATGAAACATTTAGACATTTCTCTGAAGAGATTACTGAAGACTGCTACAAATAAAAGAACGAAACGGCTCTGATCATGGTCTGTGTCGAGGGAGAAAACAAAGACTGTCGACGGTGTGTTTCAGATGGGACTTTTCAGTCAAAACTCTCCATCTCTCTCTCTACTGCTGTGAATCATAAATACACTCCCCTGCTTAAGAGCACACATTTGGAACTCCTGCTGTTTGTAAACTAAGTGTCTTTCACAGGAAGCATAAACACTCGTCATTTCACTGAAACAAGACCAGGAAAACATCTCAGCAAACTGAATTTCAAGGCAACCCAAGATAAACACCACCTATGCCAAGGCCAGAAATGCACAAGTCACAAAAAAAACCCCAACAAATATACAAATGCTGCCTCTTCATAAACAACAACAACAAAAACTGGGTTTCAGACAACTACTGTTTCTGCGCCAGACAACCTTTTGACTTAAGACAAAGATTCAAAAGCAAAATAGTTTTACTTTTGAAGAAAACTCTGAAAGAAAAATTGATTTCAAAAAGAAAATTGGTGCACTTTGCGAACTGTTCTGAGAAATTCTCTGTGTTAAGCATGCCCTCGGTATCTCAACCACACATTTCAGTCGAAAAGCTGATTATACTTTCTTCTGCCGACAGGAAGGTTTTCCATTGTTGTCTTTCCCTGTGGGGCATGACTATTGACTAGTGTAGCATAAACGTTACACTTAGTTTCACAGTAAACAACAGCAGGGGAAAAAAGAAAAAAAAAAAAAACATTTCCAGCAACTCCTGTCCCATGTTTATAAATGTAATATTTTGGCTCTTCAAAAAAAAAAAAAAAATACAACTTACGCAAAACAGATACCTCTCCGCCATGTCTTACAGCAGCTACTAACAATACTAACAGGATATTAGGGGGGGAAAAAAAGAGAGAGAGAGAGAGAGAGGGAGAGAGAAATGGCTTGACTGAAGGGGGGAGGAGGGGCAGGAGAGTCCTGTAGCGTTAGAGGAAGTTCAGCGTGCTAGTCAGGGACAATCGAGCGTGTCCTCTCCCCTCCCTTTAGCAACAGTGGCGTGCCATGTGCGAGTCAGACACCTGCGAGCGCGGTTAACACCCCCATTCTTCTACCCATCCTGACCTTCAGACAGCCAGGAGCTAACAATGTCAGCGCAAGCCACTGAAAAGCCTTTCTCTCACTGAACGAAGGAACGCTTTCAACATTTTACAACGACGACAGTTCATTCCATGCAGAGCTGGCATACAATACGTGAGGTAGTTAACAAACAAACAAACAAACAAACAGGAGAACAAAAAACACAAGACAATTTCTGCTTTGTAAGAATTTTGTAAGAGACCTTATTTTATTTTTTTATTTTTTTTATTTTTTTCATTAAATCCTAAACACTCTGAGTAACTAACATTATGCTTAACCAAATTGTAGAAGATATCTCATACCATGACAAATTTGATTAAGTGGAAGGGGTCACCAGGGATCAAGCTTTTGTTAGTTTTCTCTGACTCACTGTGAAGACGCAGGAAGTATTCTTACCAAGCGTGTAGGTGTAAGACATATGGTAAAATTAGCAGCAGCTCTAAAATCTGAGAATAATGTTAAATACAGCCTCCTGAATTTAACGTTCATAATTACACTGGACATAAAGAATATGTCAGTCTGGCTGTGTACGCTGCTGTGTGCACTTTTAACTTTTAAAACCTTGAAATTCATAGAAAACACATTGAAATATAGTAAGAAAACTCTCAAATGCCTGGTGTTAGTGTAAAACAAGAAGAAAGGTGATTGGCTGATTAAGTTAACTGTGGACTTCCACAGGTTAACCACGGCTTACCCGCGGGCATGATTCGATGCATGGCCACAGACAAGAAGAAGATGGCGTCGCTGTAGTAGGCCCCTGAGCCAGCGCTGAAGTGTTTCTGCATGGCCTCCACGATGGGGAACAGCTTCTCCGTCAGGACAGCTACATCATGAAACACCACCTGAAACAGCCAATGGAAACACACACACATACACACATCAAACACAAGCCTCCATCCAAAAAAACTACAGCAGTCATGTCTATGTCTTCACTATGCTGCACTTTACAACTATTTAACCGTATAACATGAAGTGCTGTTTTAGGATAAAAAAAACGTTGTTTTACTACAAAGGCAGCGGAGCAGAGAGGGATGGGGCTCTTTGCGTTGCCAAAAGAGACCAGTCCTAAAGCACCGTCATGGAAATGGAAATATTTTATGTTAACATTGATCAAAGTTGTTAAATCACATTTAGTTGTGATTAAATTGAGTTAGGTGATATTATGTGCGCACGGTAAAGACCATTGATCTCATTACAGCGAATAATAAGGCCATGCAGAATGGGGCAGACAAGAGTTTAGCCACCCTTAGCTGACAGGGATGTTTAAATTAATGTGTAATTGGACAGAAACTGGTCTGACTTCAACATGACAGCTTCCCTCAGATCTAAATACAGACGTGCTATGCATTTGAATTTTTATAAATGTTTTGTGTTTTAATCAGCAACGATTATGCAAGGTGGGAATGTTTGGGTCAAATCACGACCAGTCCTTTCAACCAGAAGGCTTTTGTATGACTGTACAATTCAGTCTTACCTCACAGGACAAACATGTTATTCTACCACAAAACTGAAACACTTCTTCCCACAAAAAATAGCTTGACATCAGGGAGCGTCAGTTGATTGTCATAAACGTCAAACTAGTTCCCCAAATGTTGCCACTTTTGACTTTCCTATGTATTTTTAATCATTTTAAATAGTTTTAAATGGAAAAAAGAGATGGGCACTCTTAGTTGTCCACAAAAAAAGAAAATAAAATCAAAATAAAAATACAAAATAGAAGTCTCTCTGTGTTGCTGACTGCTGACGGTAATCCTGTTCACTGTGGTTTAGAGTCAACAGACACAATCAGATAAAGCAGAACTCTGTGTGGATTAATGAGAGGGGCTTGGACACACACACACACACACACACACACACACAGAAACCACACACTGTGCCTTCAGTGGTTTTAATCAGAACCAAACACATATGCCTCCCTCCACGCGGGATTAGCAGTCTGCCTTCAACACGAGCAAATGCTTCTGTGGAACGAGCCCAAATTTTAGAGTTAATCAACACAACTTCAGCTGAATAAAAGAACTTTGTGTTATTTAGAAGTAGAGAATTTTTAACATGTGAAACCAGATCAAGGTAAAATCTCTTTCTCTCTCTCTCTTTTTTTTCAGCATGCGTGCGTTTGAGTTCAGAAAAACGTCATTCAAATTTTGCTGCCAAAAGGACACTGTTTGTTGCTGATGAAAACGTTGTTAAGGAAAGGTATCCATGAGTGTTCTAAAACAAAACCTCTTCCCAGCCTCTCACTGTACTCTTGCAACTAAAGCACAGTTTTCAGCCCATAAAAACAAAAAAAAAAGTCTAAATGTTTTATCAAATGTTGAAACTAAACACTTCATTCATTCCTGAGTGTCCGGGCCTCTGCTGTGTTGCCCGTTTCCATGTGCAAGAAACACAGAGCATCATTTTTTCATAATGTTAAAATAAAAATAAATAAATAAATAAAACACTGAGTTACTCTGAGTTGCATATTAATTTTTTATTTGAGAATTATTTTATAGTTCTTCTGAACTTTTCATGTTAAAGCCTGTTTTTTTTTTTTAAGATTTGACTGTAAATAAAACAGCAGCTCAGCCACACCGAGGTGTCCACTCCGCCGCTCCATTTTAAGGACCAGCTCCGGTCAAGCCAGAAGAAACTGCTCTCTTACCCTCCCCCACAGATCCACATGGTTGTCTTTTCATATGCAAATAGTTAGCAGTCAGCTTTTAATGAGCGTGCCTCATTCATTTTTCTACACTGTTTTAACTCAGTCAGAAACTCATTAGACCTCAATAAAAATGTTATGGTGTTAATCTTCCTTAAGGACTGACAGAACCATCTAATCTCTCTCTCTCTCTCTCTCTCTCTCTCTCTCTCTCTCTCACACACACACACACACATACAAACACAAACACACAGTGAATGCAGCCTAAACAACACAATGTGACAATTCGTCTAATAAGATCACACCTTATTTTAAGTGACCCTATGTGAGTTGTGTACATACACAGACACACACACACACACACACACACATTCATATATATAGATATATAAGAGTCAGGTTGCTCGTGCAGAGCTGAAAGCGCATCCCTCTCCAAAGGGAACAGGTTAAGGAGATTAAGCCTCATGGGCACACAAAGGGCTGGAGAATAATTACTTACTCTTGTCTACAGGCGCCGTTATTAAATTAAAAGGCTGTACAAAGTATTAAATCCTACGGGGAGCAGTGAGTGGGGACATCTGGTGATTGTCAGCGCGTGCGTGCGTGTGTGCGTTTGTGTGTGTGTGTGCTTGTGTGTTGATGGGGAGGCTCATTGGGAAAAGCCATACAGGTTAGGGACAACGCTCCTAAAACAGACTGAATAAACCTATCACTAAAATAAGCAGATGAAGCAGACAGCTCCAGCATTGGACAATGCTTTATTTATCAATGAAACACTTTTTTTTCATCCTAAGTCTCAATGCCTGATTGTGTCTGGCCATCTGCACATTACATACTGATATTAGTGTTATCAAATGATTAAATTATCACAGAGAACAGATTGATAAAAGCTCACAAGTCTCCTTAGACGCATTAGGTCCCTGAAATAAACAAAAATAAACAGGCTGCAGTTTGAAACACATTCAGACGATTTAAAAAACACACAACAAATACAGCATGTTCTGTTCGCTGAAAAAAATGATTAGAGTTTAGAAACAACAAAAACTACAAGTTGGTTTAGTCCAAGTACTGACTGTCACAAAACGTATTTTCAAAACGCGTCGTTTAAGTGTGTCATGCTTATGGAAACTGTTTTTATCCATTTTTAGTCATCATATAACACTTTTACATGAATGAATAATACAACTTCCTCTCAAGACTTTGAGTCAAACATCCGTTCTAAGAACACATACCTGTGGTAAAAAAACAAAACAAAAAAACACACGAAAACTATGCCTCAAATCATCAAACTTCCCTCTAAGTTGTGCACTTTTTTCTGTATTTAGGGCTGTAATCAATTAATCAACTTGATCATTTTAGATGTAATCCATTCATCCACTTGCTATGAACAGAGTGAGTGCTAATTCTGTCAGTGGGCACTCAGCCTGGTTCTTCCACAAGGGAAACTCATTTTATGACTGGCTTCCTGCTGACTCTTCCTGAATGGAGTAGAACCACAATGCTCCGGTGTTGTATCAGTTTTAAATGCCAGCTGGTTATAGTGAAGGCACACACATGTTGAAAAAAAACTGTTCCCGGATCAGTTGAGCTTTATCCTGTGCGACCAGAGCAGTGATACAGCTGGTCTGCCTGGAGTCGGAAGAGGATGCCTGAGTTTGGAGTACTTCACCTCTCTGGTTCTTGATGTACTGCCAACTAGTCATACTGAGGATGGAAAGCCCCCAACACCAATGTTTCACCATCTGAGAGTGTCCAGGTTAGTTCACTGTAATTACACTGGCTTGATTTATACTGACTACACTGGGAAAGGACACAAGTTCTCAGCATCAGTCATTCACAGGTCAGAAAGTCTCCATCCTACAGTTTTATTGTGCAGTTGTGTGTATGTATGTGTGGTAAAGGTGTATTAATCAGTTCTTGTGACCACATGCTGGAATGAGTAGAGTGGATTACAAATGCATATTAACACTTAGCACAGTGCTCATCTTACTGTGTGTGTGTGTGTGTGTGTGTGTGTGTGTGTGTGTGTGTGTGTGTGGCAGAGGGCGGGGGGGGGGGGGGGGTGCTGAAAGGCCTGGATTAGGGGAAGGAAATCTAGACTTCTGGCTTTGAGCCACCTGTGCTAAAGAGAGCAAACTGTCTATCACTCCCAGTCAATCCAGTCTAACCCAGCAACTCAGGGAGAGGCTCTTAGAAACAGGCTAAGGAAAGACTGTTGTCTGCAGAGCCATGAGGTTTGTTCTCATGCACACTGTCAGAGTGGTGAGTCCATGAGAAAGCCTTGTAGCATGTGTCTGATAATGAGTTCACACAAAGTCCAGTGTAAAACATTAGTCTAAAGAGTTTAAGCTCACAGACAGAGCTTCTCCTCAGGCCCAGTTCCCAGAAACAGGTCAGATTTCACGGGTCACAAATTCAACTTCTCACATTAATCCAGCATCCAAAGATATGTGTGGGAAACATGAGCGACATGTGAGGATGTTGAAGTTGGAAATTTTCTAAAACCTGGCTTACGTTCCTAGCTCTCAAACTGAGGGTCTTTCTTACAGACGTCCAAAGCCACTCGAACATTCTCCACATACCTGCACAGACTAGGCACGGAGCATAAAATCGACAAGCTTAACTCCTTCCTGTTAGAGAGAGAATGACTAGAAAATTTTAAAAAGGCAATAGTGCCCCCTTGTGTCCATTAATAGACTAATGAAACATACAAGCATCCTGAACGATACCACGTTTGGATTTTTGATTAAACTGACTGTTAAATGTTTAGCATGGATTTTTAGTTCACGGATATGTTCAAAAGTAAAAACAGTGTTAACAGTTAGTGTGGCTGGATAATAGTCCGTGAGACTGGGTGATGTATCCAGTTTGAGCAGTATAGCCTATTTCATACATTTCCATTCAAAATAACTCAGGCTCTATAGCTGCTATGCAGTTTCACTAATTTCAGCTCTAAACCTTGTGATTAACCTGAGATATGGCCCCTACAGCATAACGATGCCTGTATGTTCTTCTCTGTTCAGACTAGGGTCTTCCTCATTTACCTCACATTCACCTAACTACGGCACCAGCTCAGGTTTCAAGAAGCATCTCCTGTAACAGGAAACGTCTGAGGTAGTGAAGATTTCTCAGTTCCTCACAACAAATGAGCACTTTGTTTATGTTAGTTTCGTATATTTGTTATCCATCACTCTGCCGGCTGGGTTATGCATTTTGTTTTGTGAGCACTCGTTCAGTTTTGTGTTTGTTTCCGTTTTTATGGATAAAGTACTTTGGTCTAGTATTGACCGGCTGACCTTGTTAAGATAAAAACAAAAAACAAGAAATACTGAGATATATATCTGTTATATTGGCAAGAAACACCAAGATAAACATTGCACAAGGTTTTTGAAACCATCAAGATGTTATTCCTTCACATCCAACATCTCAGTCCGGAATGTAAACTAATTTGCAGAATTAATCATTCCAATACAGTTCACACCTGCTGTTTTTAGTTTGTTTGTCTGTCACAAGAGTAACTTCAAGGACATCTTCAAACAACCAACCCAAATTATTACTTATCCCAATTCAGATGTTCCTGGATTATTGGCTGTATGCTCAAAGCACACACACGGTAATTAGTTTGTGCTGCCTCTGTTCGCTGTAACACACGGTTACGGCCTCACAGACATCTTCATGACAGCAGCAAGTCAACTGCCACTGACTCAAACTATATTAGATTTATATCATAAATCACTGGTCACCTTTTCACCGAAAAAATAACTTGCTTCTGGAACTTTCCACTCCCATGCAACACCATGCTGGGGTGCAAACACCAAGCTGAAAGGCTTTTGGCTCTGTTAGCTCGCGCACAGTGAGTGGCGACAGAAATAAAAGGTAGTTTGATTGTTCCTGTGGGATGATCGGTGACTGACACATTTACCGTGTTTGTGAGTATGTGTTGATGCAGAGGAAATGTCTGTTGCTTGACCTTGCGTTGTTGACCACTGGTGCGGCTAGCGTTCAGCACTGCCCTCTGGTGCGTATTATGGCTAAGAACAGAATCTAATGTCTCTTCCTCTGTCGTTATAACTGACTTAATTTAATTAAGCCAAGCCATTCAGGTCAAATGTGGTCTAACATCAACATCAGCCAGCTGGAGTTACATAACAGTAGTTCGCCTACGGAACTGCTTACCTCATACTGAAAGCTTACGTCTAGAAGCAGTTCAGGTAACATCTGCTCACCCAGCTCCTGACTGGGCTGGTCGCTCACGAAGTGCAGAACCAATATCTCGTCCTCTTGGAAGCGACCGTGTTTGACCATGGAGCGCATGGCCACCTGGAACTTGTTCTGCAGACTTCTACTTCTGTCAATCTTGGTGAACATCATTAGAGCGTGGTACTGCTTACTTCCCGATTCCTTGTCATTTGTCTTTTTCAGTTCATCCAGCTCAGCGCCTGTTTTTTCCTCCTGATGGAATGATCTCGTGTCCAAAGACAGGTCTGCGTCATTACGGTTGGCGTTGTGACTAGCCTGTTTGATGCGCTTTGTGGTGCTGGAGAAGTTCTGGTTTTCTGAGCCAAAATAATAAAATGCAACAACAGCCAAGGCTGCTGCGAGGAGCAACACGATCTGATAGGACCTGAAGGTACTGATCCTGCCAATAGCTGTTGATAATGCTCGCAAGATCGTCATGGCCTCTTCTTATGGTACATCCTAACGGACAAGTTAACTGTTAGATGAAGACACAGTCATGTTTTAAGTCCTGCTCACACTCAAGAAAGACGAGTCCTCAGTCACGTGAAATAGATCTAAATCTAATGCACGGATGAGCTGCAAATTTCAGCCGATAGTGACAATCAGGGCAGTGATCCATACGGAATAGCAGAAGAAACGTTAAGGAGCTACTGTTGATCGTAGTGAGATTAAACATATCAAACGTCCAGCACTAATCAGTGACACACCATAATCCTCAGGCAAGCTTGCTCGTGCACTTACCGCTAATTGAAATTTCTCATATGAACTGTAGAAATGCGACCGTCTTATGAAATCGAGCAAGTTCTACTCTCATTACAATGTGGATATTTCAAGATCTTGGTATTTCACGTTATATAGAACGCCAAAACATACGACATATTGCAGCAGTGTGAACTTAGACGCAGTTACACACTGCGAAATTGACCGCCGAAACAACGATTTTTCAAAATAAAAGACAGAGCAGTGTGCCCGAATGAAACCTCATATTTGAAAGATTATTATTATTATTATTATTATTATTATTATTAGTGGTATTTTTTTACTTTTATTTTTAATCGTTTTTTTCAATAGTGAAATCTTCATGCAGTATGACATGAAAACCTATATATCAGACGCTTCCAGTGCCTTTATTGTAAAAACATTCTACTGAATTTCCAGTGGCAATCTGCACAGCCATAGAATCACCTCAAGAGTTCCTACATGTAGGGGAAGTGTCAGTATGCATGCAGGGGGACCATTCTGCTGTAATGTAAAGCCTGGAGAATAAATTAATCTGCACTCTCATCGCTATGCCCAAAATTATGGACCATTTTCACGTGGAAAAGAGTACATCAGTGATATGTTTTCTTTTTCTTTTTTTCTTTCCCCAGTGTGGATGCCACCAGACTGACTCCCAACAAGGCAGCACCATTGAATATCAGTACGATTCAGACTGGTAAGGAGAAAAAATTGCCATGATAATGAACATGGATGTAATAAATAAACAGTGCTGTAGCACATTGATCTAAATTAGTGTTGGGTAGATGAGGGAAACACATGACACAGGAGCCTGGCCTGTCTCTACAGAAGTATTTGCAAACAGATGTTGTTGATTTTGTGTTTCCATGTGTGTGTCAGGGGGAACGCAGCAATGATCACACTCTGAAAGGGAATGGTGAAAACATCACAAACTTCCTCTTCCATGAAATGTGATCACCAAACACAGAGAGCACCCACAGTGACAGAGGGCATCATGTGTATCTGACCTTAGCTGTTCCACATGCTGTAAAAAAACAGAGAAAACGTGTTATATTTGCAAATGTGTATTGGACGCAGTCCAAATATGGGTAAATCTGAGGAACTTGGCTGCCTTTGTGGTATATCTTACATACTAATTTGTAGGTCAGCCCAGTACAGAACAATTATTACTATTATAGTGCATTGTTCATAAATATTCTTTGAGACAGGAATTGCTGTATATTAACCAAATGTGCATCTGTAACATAACTAATATATTGTTCATGCTTCTTTTTATTTAATCATATTAGTCTGGTTGAATAGACTTTTAGTTTGATACAATGTCACATATGCTTGTTGCCAAATGTTTCACACTCGGACAGACAAAATAACTTCTTCCAGGTCATTTTGAAGCGCAAAAATCACACTTTGAAAGGGTTCCTGCATATGTCTGCATAGCAGTAAATATTTTTTATTTATTTTCATTTGTCATTTCCAACAGCCCAAAAATGAACATTCCTTCAGTTGTTGAAATATGTTTATTTGTACATAGTCACATAACACCCAAAATATTGTAGACAGACAGGATACAAAGCAACTTTTCTCTCTCCTTTTTTTTTTTTTTTAACTGAGGCGCACAATGAAACAGTATATAAATGAGACTGGCAGGTTGTCACTGTTAGCAGTTAAAGTCTTCTGAATGGTTGCAACTTAGTGCAGTCTCAGGCCAAATCTCTTTTACAGCTACATTAAAAAAAAAAGAAGAAAAAAATGACTAGGGCTTTATGTAAATCTCATGCAGGATGGATGTATGGAACATTATTTGGCCCGATAGATAATCGCAGTAATGATGGTGAAAATCATGTATATTAAAAAATATATATTTCAACATATAAATGAATTGCAATGTAAGAGCCTATAATGATCAACTGTAACCAGCCAAAGGGTATCAGTAAAGAGAAGGAAAAAACACTTTGACCATCTATTAAAGATCATTTTCTGTTGTGGCATAATGAAATAATGTTTTATTTTCCTTTACTTCAAAAAGCAGCCCCAGTCACCGCACCTTTGAATCTCTGACAGTGGCAAGAGACTCCTATGACCAAAAGAGATGAACACATTCACCATCGGTACGAAACTGTGTTTGCAAGCCAAGCTTCAGTGCCACACCACAGTAACAACTGGGTTGATCTCCACGTGTGGATGTGGTGCCAGGCCACTGAGATTCAAGTAAAACATTTTGAAACTGAAGTATGAAAGTTTTCTCTTTGTTGTTGTCGTAGTATTAAAAGATGCTCCAAGGCTAGCATCTCAGTGTTCTTCCCAGTTGAGTGACTGAAGGAAAAAAGAAACACACACACACACACACAAATGAAAAAGCATTTACCACACCATTACATCGATATTTTCAATGGGCTTTTATGTGGGTCCAGCCCAAGAAAAAGGAAAAATCTGTAACCTGTACAGAGACACACACACACACACACACACACATACATGAGTGAACAGAAGAACCATGTCATTAATGGACTCTGGAGGACTAACACAAGGCTGGTTACTAGGACTAACTTCTAACTTATCTGATCCATCTCAGACAACAGAGGAGTACAATTGGTTAATGCTGCTTTAAACCACATGCATGAGACCCATCTATAGTGTCCTTTTTTGGACAAGAAGGCATTTTTAAAGAAAAGAAAGAAAAAAAAATATTTGGAAAGTGCAAAAAGAACCATCTGCATACGCCAGGTACTGTCCAATAGTATACCTGTTCAATTTGTTTACTGCATACAGGAAAAAAAAAAAAAAGTATCACATCCATTTCTGAAAAGTTGAAAACCTCAAGTATCGCATATGAATGCATAAGAAGTCTGGAATAGCAGAATAATTCACACTCAAGATAGTCTCTGTAATGACACAGCAGGGGAAAAAAGGAAAAAAAAAAGATCGGCTGAAGAGAGAGAGAGAGAAAAAAAAAGTTTTCTATTGGATGAAAGTCATGGAGTTTGGTGCGTTATACATCTGGTAGTGCTGTAACATGTTTGCAGAATGTGAAAAACAGGGTTATGGTCACAGAGAAGCATCTCTATTAAACTGCTCACAGACACAATGAGAGGACTGGGCTGATTCAGGCCCATACGTCTGAGGTCTGAAATACTGAACTTTAGGAGGAGAGCACATACTGACTGAGAGCAGAGATTCTGTGCGCCAAGACCCATCAATATGAATTCTTAAAGGGCCGCTCATTTTGCTGACCCATTACTGAGTCAGTGTTGATCAACTTCTCTACTGCTTAACGTGGTCACACCGCTGCAGGTGGAAAAAACAAACAAACAAACAAACAAAAAAAAACACAGCATTTAAGTGTTCTCAGTTAATGGATGCATTTCAAACTTTGGCTTCAATTAGTGTGAGGAAAAATAAAAGGATAAAAAAGAAGAGGTTTAGAAGTAAAGGACTGTATGAGAGAAGGAAGAGAAGCGGTAGGAAATGAATACTCCGTTCTGCCCACGGCCACATGCTCCAGTCCACAGCACGACTGCACCTCTTCTGTAGTCTTCACATTTTTTCACAGCTTACGACTATAAGTCGTTTTTGCAACAAAGAAAACACGACAGAAAATTATCTTTAGCTACAAAAGAAAAAAAGAAGGGGGAGGGCGGTCGGGGCGGGGGGGGGGGGGGGGGGGGCTGTCCTGACTTAGTATCGCTAACAAGCTGCTCATCACAGACTTGTGTTTTTGTTTTTCCTGTGACAGAGAGGTCACGCCCAGATCACAGCTCTACTTCATCTTTATAGCCATGATCACATTTCACGGCACGAAGCACCACCAAGTGTGTGTGTGAAATGCGTCTTCGCCCCGTTTGAAGACACACACACTCACAAACATGGTTTTTGAAGCTGCTGCGACTGTTTTGGTGGGGGAGTTCCTAATTCCTAAAGCTCCTCAGTTAAAGAGCTACACCTAGTTTACACATCCTGTGCACTTTTTTTTGTTATCTTCATTGTACAAAAATTCACAAATTCACAGAGGTCAGAGGCGTTTTAAAGGTTAAAAGTGGGAGGTTCATGACCATTGTATTTACTGAAGTGTAGTAAAATTAGTCAACCAGTGTCGTTCTTTTACCATCTCATCTCCCCATCCAGCAAATCTATTCTGTCTATATATAGTCTTCTCTCTCTCTATAGTCAGCAATCTATATAGCACCTTGACATTCTTTAGAGCTGCAATATCTAAACTGTCATCAACCAGCATAAAGAACAGAACTATATTTAAAAAAACAAAAAAAAGAACCTGTCAGTACTGCTTAAAGAATTAATGCCATTCTGAACATTCATAGCCACAAAAGCTCTGCCCAACCATAAAGGATTTAGCTGCTTAGCTGAGCGTCTTCACAAAGCGTAGCGCTAGCTTTTTCTGTGGTACAGAAAAGACCTGTGTGTGTGTGTGTGTGTGTGTGTGTGTGTGTGTTTGGGGGGGGGGGGGGGGGGGGGTCCAAGCGCTCACACTCTGTGCGTCAACTTAAGATTAAGGCTTTAGATCTCTACAAAGCAAATGTTATCTGCTCGCACGTTTATGACTGATAGCTACTTTTCATTAGAAAAACGTACTGAACTAAACGGGTGAGTGTAATGGCGATGTAAGTGACATCCTCAATAGCCAATAAAGGAGGTTAAGTTCGGTGATGTATTGTATATTGAGAATGTCAGGAAAGTGTGTCTTTAGTTGCGGTGATCTAATGATGATTCTGGATTAGTGTACCGTGCTGTTGTCTTCAGCAAGCAAAGACTTAGTGATTTTGAACCAGATGTTTGTAATTTCTGGGGGAGGGATCTCTCATCTGCTGGGTAGTGTGTTAGAAAAAGTCAGAGCCAAGTTATTAGTGCTGTGTCTTTCTCTATAGCAAAGACATTGATAAATGAAAGTCTCAAACTAGTTTCGCATCCTTATCTGGGGTTTTCCATCATCGTGTTTGCTTCCTAACGTGCCTGTGTGAAACAGTCTAGGTAAGAAAAGAAGAACCCAAACCAAACGATGGGGCATCTAGGAGCTTGGTCTGAACATTAAAATCACAGGAGCTGACATGCACGCCGGCCTACAGCCTCACAGACCAACACTCATTCTGTCTCTGGAGCTTGGTTGACTTTCCTAAAGCAAAAAACAGTGACGGATAGGTTGCAGACCTCAACAGCAAAATTCATACCCTGTTTTGCTTGGGAGTTTGTAAGGTCCATGCATATTTGAAGGCATTTAAAGTTAGAGGAAGACTTGAACAGCCCCAAAGCTCCTAAAGAGATCCGCGTTGTTGCGTCAATTCGAAGTGGAAAAATAACAAACAAACAAACAAACAACCAACAACAACAACAAAACTGCCCAGGTGACTCTGGGAAAAGAGCAGCAAACACAAAAAGGGGGAAGAAGAATAATACTAATGAAAAACAAAAAAAAGATTCGCAGAGACGAAACAAACGCGTAAAAACTAAACGAGCATTTTCAGACGAAGGCGAGTTAGGGTTCTTCCATAAGGATGTGGCTTGTTTAAAAAATGAAAAATAACTATAACAACAATAATAATACCAATAATAATAATAATAATAATAACAACAATAATAATAATAATAATATCTCTCTGGATTGTTTAGTGCTGCAAAGGTCCTTTGGGGTGTCATCCCATTTTCTTTTGTTTTGTTTTTTTTGTTGTTGTTTTTTTTTTTGTTTGTTTTCCTTTTTGTTCATGAGGTTAGGGCGCCAAACTCCCGTTTGGCAGACGGAGGGCAGCTTGTCCGTGGCAGGAGTCCTTTTTCTGCCCCCTAGCCCACCGGTCAGGGCAGCGGGTGTTCCGGCTCAGTTCTGAGCGTGGTGTCGGATGGTGTGGAAGATCCAGTCCATCTTGGTGGTCCAGCCGCCATGGTGAGCGTCATTCATCTGCTTCATGAAGTACTCCAAGGCTTCCTGCTCCGTCTTGTCCAGAGCCAGGGTCTTGCGGATGTAGGCGATGTCATCGAAGGACTGCAGCTCGGGCATTCCAGAGCCCAGCATCATGGAGAACAGGTTGATGAACAGGTTGGCGTGTTGTCGGATGGCCAGGTAAGCCTTATAGCACATCTCCTGGAACCTGCAGGGGGCAGAAGCGGGCACAGGGGATTAATTGCGGCTAATAGTGACGAGACAGCAAGCTCACACTCTGCGCGGCGCTGACCCAATTCCTGCCCCGATTATCTCTTGGGCAAGCTGGTCTCCGTGAATCACCCGAGTCTACACCGTTTGGGAAACCAACACCCTGTTACAGTTTCAAAAAAGCCCAGGTCCTTAACCATGTCGGAGGGCTTGTTTTAGCCACAGTGTTTTAAGACAGTAAGGTACACTCACCTACAGCCTGAAACTGCCTTCATTTCCCTACATAACCTCTAGCAGAGTGTATCAAGCTATCACAATAGGTTTGTGTCCCTCAGCCGAAGCCAGAGGAAAATATTTTGACAGCGAGTAGCGCCGGTCACATAAATATTTCAGCAGAAAGCCCAGACACACTTGAGATGACCATTGTCCTGTATCAAAGGGAAAGTGACTTTATATTCAGTGTTTCCTTCTGTTCTTCTTCTTTTTTAGCATGCTGGCAGGGAACAAATTAGGCCCTTTCAGATAGCTATTTCCTCTGACAACCAGGTTTATTTTTGTCTTCTCTCTGTGGCAATTAAAGCGTGGATTTGTTGGAAAGCGGAAGTCTGGGGGAGAGGCAGGAACCTTGGCAGGCGCTGTGTTGTCAGACAGTTGTTGGAATGGGGAGAGGGCTGCTCAGAGGAGAGGGCTACAAAGGCACTGTTCTCACATATAAAAGAGCCCATTGTCATTACACGCAGTCTCCCATTGCTATGGACTGGAGGCGCCAGCAAATAACTTAACATTAGTGTCTAACACACAAGAGACATTGTCTTCCTTAAGCACACACACCAACAAACACAAAGAGTCTCTCTCACGCCCACACACACACACACACACACAGACACACACACACACACACACACACACACACACACACGTACCTCTCAAACTCTCTTGTTTTCGTGCATTCCTGGCTTCCTTTGGTAATCACGATTAAGAAGTCTTGGGTTAAAACGAACGGCACTCGCTCACGCTTGTAACCGAATTTCTTCTTCTTGTGATCCAGAAAATGACCAAAGTCTATGTGAAACAGCTTCAGAAAAGAAAATAAAAGCATTCAGGATAACTGGAGCAGACTTCACTCCACACATTTCAGAAATGACAGCAGTCACTGCTAACAGCAGCCTACCTGCCCATCATCCTTCACCATGATATTGCTGTTGTGTCTGTCACCAATCCCCAGAATGAAGGTAGCCACACAATAGCCAGCACAGGACCGCGTAAACAAGTCAATAGCGTTATCATACCTACAACACATATACAGCACGCAAGAGAGGTCAACGCACCTGTGAAAGACTATAGCAATTTTAAGATATTATATCAGTGGAACAAATGCAAAAATGAACTGACATCTCGCCCTTGTTTTTGTCCTTTAGCCACTGGTGCAGTGTGGAGCTGTTGAACTGCAGCGCCCCCTTCAGGCCACCTTTACACTGGATCTGCATGATTGTGTGGGAGCTCCGTACAACTTCAATTAAACCCACACAGTCGCCGATGGAGAGGCAGCCGTAGGGAAGCATTCTAGCACACACAGGGCAGATGGGAAAGAGGAGGGGAAAATGACTCTTTTGGGTTTTGCCTGGTGTGTATACACTGAGAATTATTTTAGTATTTGGTTGAGGGAATACCTGAGATCCAGACCCTGGTTCTGCCAAATGTTCTCCATTATCCTAATGATCTGGAGGGTTAACATGTCTTGCCGCAAGTCTACCAAAAAAAAAACAAAAAACAAAACCAGAGAGCTATGTTACTCAGTCCTTTTTCTGTGGAATGAAATGGACTCACAGCGAAACCGGAGAGAACACAGCATGTACTGACCGTCCCCATTTTTGAAGATGATTTCATTGTTCTGAAACAGGAGCTCTGACATGATGTCAGGGTTTTCCCAGTTCAGCCACAGGGGTCTCTTGGCTGACGACATGATCCTGCAGTCTTCAAGTCTGTCGCACACAACAAGGCAACAATCACTAACGACAACAACAACAAAAACAAACAAAAAAAACCCCATAACAGCCAGTTTGAGACAGGCACAGTTTGAGTTCATGCTTCCAGTTTGGATGACAGACCGTAGGTTGCCTAGCTGGTGGGCAGGGTTGAGAGGGGAGGTGAAGCTCTGAAGGGCGTCCATGTAGTCTGGCCTCCTCATCTGCTCCACCAGAAACTTCATTTGCACCTATTACAACATCACAATGTGAAGGCCTCCACTCAGCTCAACTTCACATCCAATGCAATACAAGCCGTCTGAACATTCGGCAAATAAGGCATGAAAAAAAAAAAGAGAAAAAACTCTTGATCTACCCAAAGGGCCGAATAACCGGACCACTATGACCTGATATGACAACAACATAATGCAATTTAATTTCACTTAAGCTCTGGTCATAACCTCTGTCAAATACACTCTTGTACACAGTGATGTGCAGTGGAAATGCATATACATTCAGAGCACATCCTGTGCCACTGTCTGTGTGTTAGTGACAGGAGTAAAAGCCTGACCTTCTGAGTCTCATCCTTCTTCTCCTGTTTGAGAATGTCAGTCAGGTTAATGAGTTTCTCCATGGCCTCCACCTGCCGACTCAGGTGCTTCAGGTACATCCCACACGCGCGGCAGTACGACTCCAGCAACAGGCCGAAGCGCTGGCTCACTGTCTTGTTATGCATTTCGGACCTTTAAACACACAGCGAGTGTTTAAGTGAGACAGAGTGAGAAAAACAGCTGTGTGAGAAGAGAGAGGGAAAACTGTCCAGAGCCTAACTAATCCAGTTATGCGCCGTGTTTGTAATCTACATTTTGTAAAATGTGAAGTGCTTGTGCCACTGAGAAAGTCGCTAACAAAAGTATCATTGAAGGAAGAGGAAAAACACACGCATCTCTCACACTCTCTTGTTTTACTGCATTCAAACACACACACACACAAATTTCCCATAAGCAATAAAACCACACTAAATTTTACAACATGTCTGACAACTTTAAAGTCCAAAGATAAGCAATGTTTACCCACAGTTGCAAACATGGCAATTTATCCAAAATGTAAACATCCGTTTACGTGACTGGAATCCAGCTCAGATTACATTATAGTGACTGCATAAAGCAAAACAAGCCACCAGCCTCAATTCTCTCTCTCTCTCTCTCACACACACACACACACACACACACATCAGATAATATTCTGTTTGAGTTACTCACTTCAAGTGCCAAAAAAAGAAGTGTCCTATTCTCTGATTGGTCAAGGCTTTCTTCAGCAGAAATCTGACCAATGGGTTATCAAGATACTGCTCATACTTCAGGACCTAAGGAAAGTGCAGGTAAAAAAAAAAAAAAAAAAAATGAAAACAATTATGCTTTCACACAACCATGTATAACCTCCTGGTGTCTGTTTATTATTTTTTTACATTCTTTGTTTATATTTGTATGTTATATACTCTTTGATATAGTTTCCAATAGAGCCAGAGATGAAGCAAAGTGTTACCTGGACCAGCTGAATGAGATACTGAGAGAGTTTATCGTCTGTCAGATACTTTTCAAGGCACCGTACTGCGAAGTCCCGGATCATGGGGTCCGGATAGTTACAGTCCAGTAACTCCATGGCCTGTTCCGGTTTTATCGCTGGCCAGTCTTTAAGGAGGCAATACATCTACGGGCAATACAGACACAATCATCTGTGACAATCCAAACAGGTATGATTTCACAACCTACAGATACTGGCAGCATAAAGCAGTTTCGTATAAATAACTGCAAAAAAAACCCCAGAATATCAGCAATCACACTGACATTTTTATTCATTAAAATCATTAATTATTATGTCTTAATTACACTACAAGGGCCCAGGAGTATGTGAGTGTCACCTGTGCTACTTCATCTCTGGAGTTCCACTTCACAGCTAACAGAATCTTCGGCAGGATTTCAGGTATATTTACACAATAATGTCTAAGAGACAGAAAATGAAAAGAAAGAAGAAAAAAAATAGCTTTGAAATGACCGTGTTACGCAGGCTTGAGACTGTGCTTTACATGCTGGCAATGAGATATATACCACAGGGTGGCATCTAGCTACAGCCCTTTGAGAGATGCCCTACCACAGGGGTGAATGTGGCTCTAGAGTAAGAGAGTGGGGTTGTCAGAGTACCTGTGTCTCCACAGGAAGTCCTTCTCCTGCTCAGTGATCTCAGACAGAGGGTCTCTGGTGCCCACCTGACGCAGCTGCTCTATGTCACTCTCCGTCATGGCATGATCACGTGCCAGCCTGCTGCTCTGTGGACCAATCACACGCCACACCTCAGCCTCACACTGCCACTCTCCACTAGAGCCTGCTCCCCTCTTCCCTAAACACTCATGACCAGTGTAGCTTGTAGGTAACCATGACTACCAGTGGAATTCTCAGCGCACACCTCATGCATACCCTTTAAACAACACGTGTGCAGAGAAGTTCAAGCAGCAGACTGACAAAAAGATTTTTTGTCTCATATTAAGACTGTGACCAACTACCCTGATGTGAACCAACCAATCAGCATTATGCTTTCAATAAGTGCAGACAGTCGAGAAAACACAGTCTGTAGAAAGGTATCATGTCAGAAATGCATTATTTCATAGCGTAGAGGCATACATCATTCGGATTACAGGTCTTAAAATATCTCCCCATTCGGGGAGCATTACTTCCATTTTAATCACCTTAGGATACAAGGGACATAAATAGCCGTGGGAAGCATGTCGTTATAATTAAGTAATGTGCGTGCGTGTGTGTGTATACTCCTGCACCCACACTCACCTGTCCAGACTGGCAGTAATTGTATCCCATCTCTCTGGATATGATCCAATTAGCATGATCCTCTATTGTAGCCATGTCAGGGAATTTTACAGGACAGCTGAAGTAGTCAAATTCTAGCTCCAGACATGGAGTTTCCTGACAAACACACACACACACGACACAGCAATGAAATGACACACTTAGAGAGACATCCTTAGAGAGACTTTATGCCTAGAGTAAATTGTTTTGTTCTCATTAATAATGCATTGCTTAAACACTGCTGTTTACACTACAGTACACCTGAGCTTTATCTACAGAAATATCTTAAATCTATTTACGTTTATTTATAAAAGATCATTCACAAATACGTCTCACAAATGAAAAGAAGTTTTTATACACTGTTGACAGAACTTTTCATGTTACAAAAGTAAGCAGCTTTTGGGAGAGTGAGCGGATTTAGTCGGGCAGCGGCGGATATGAACCTTATTGGGGTTGGACCCCGTGACCCCAATAGGGTTGAGCAGGTCTTCAAGGCCGTGGGGCACGGGCCAGAGATTCAGCGCCATCTTTCCAGACACTAGGGTGTGTGTGTAGTCAAACAGGTTAACGTTACCCCAGGCCAGAGGACAGTGTTCCTACAGGGGCAGCCAAACCAGGAGATCAGTTTCATTCATCAATTTAAATCTGAGACCTGTTTTTTTCCCCCTTATCAGCTCACTCCACAGATCAGTAAACGAGTTCAGTTAACAGCCACACGGAGACAGGGAGAACCCTGCAGCCGAGGCGGGCAATTCAGGATAATGACTAAAGATTGTCTTACCGCTGGATCTCGCTGTGATCAGGGCACAGTAAAGAACAACCAATGTTTAATTCATTTCATGCTTTACTGTGTCCTTACTCTCACAGACTGCTACTGAAGTGCAGTCTCGATTACCAGCAGACCAAAATTAGAACAGACTAGGGCAAACAGAAATCACACTTTAACACATTAAAGCTGTGTTCAGCGCCTTTTACTGCGGGCTTTGAGAGAGCCCAGAGTGGTGCTGTGACATGACAAAACTGGGGCCTGTATCAGTGGACACTGATCACATGTATATTTAAATTTGAGGAGGGGGGGGGGGGGGGGGGGGGCACCTCTTTGGCTCCCTTCCTTCCTTTCACAGAGCAGATGGACAGACAGAGGCGAGCCGCCCTGGGGATGTCAGGAATGTACATGTCATAGGTCAGCCACTCGTTCCATCTGAAAACGGAAGAAAAAAAAGGAAAGACAGTCAGTCATCACTGGACCTGTGAGCCAAAAGGAACACTTAAAAAAAAAAAAAAAAACGGAAAATAGAAGTATAGCCTTCATCCTGAGCACGTCCGCCCTCTGTCAGATCTGGCGGCAATATAACTGATCTCTCCGAGGTTTGGGTTCAGGCAAGATATAAAAAAAAAAAAACAGGAACGAGTTTTCTCACAAAGGCAGAGGACCCGACAGATCGCTGGAGAACTCCAGTTCTTATGTGTGACAGCTCCAGGAAATGATCAGAGTTGAAAACCAAGTGAGAAATGTTTGCCCGCGTAATCTGCCTCTAGGCCTCTGGGTGAGTTTTATTTAAATGGAAGAGCATCTGACAGCAACGATGCACCGCTCCAAATCAAGAACCGACATTTCCAAGTCAAATCCGACTTATGCCTAATAAAACTTAATATGGGAAAACAGTTCTTTCTGGTGTTTCAAACAAAGCAAGATCCAAAACCAAAAACACTCAGAGGCGCCTGCTGACGTGCAACATTGCAGATGCTGAAGCCAATCTGCACACGAGGGAGGTTCTGTATGAACTGAGTGCAGTACCTGGGGTTGGAACACGGAACACGCTGGGTATTAACGTTGTCACACAACTGCTCTCCTCCATGGTAGATTCCTGTCCGCACATAGATCTACATCAGCAGAAAAGAGAGAGGCAGAGAGTCACTCACCAAACAGCCAACAGGTATGGATCCCTTCAAGAAACTAATCAAAACAAATGTCCTCAACACATTTTCACATTTCCATCTGGTCTAGAACACCTTCAGTTATGATCATCAAGACAACAAATTTTAATCTTAGACAAAACTATTACCAGACTTTCCCCGCTTACTCAACCCAGGATCCCAATAAAAGAAGGGAAAGAAGATTCAAACACAAAACACAGTGATAATGGGCAGAAACCTTGTCAATGTCCCTGATGTTCACATTGACGTATGTGGCACAGAGGACCCGTATCCTCAGCGTGCCGTTGATGGTCCAGAGAGATTTGGCAGACGCCTCTCCGTTCATGTAGGGCGTGGCTGTGGAAATGCGGCGGGCGTAGGAGGGCATGGTGAAGTTGTCCATGGGCAGTTGAGAGTAAAGGCTGTCCTTGGACATCAACATGAGGTTGGGCATCCGTCCCAGCATGATGCAGCTCCTCACATACTGAAAGGCCAACAAGAGATTATTTAATATCTTATACACACACACACACACGCATAATGAGAGTCTTCTGAACTGTAAAATTGATCTAAAGTGGGCGCTGTGTTATTTATAGCCGTAACAAGGCCACTTTTACTTGTTTGGTCTGAAGAAACATGCCAATGGAAGGCTCCACAGGCAGATGGAAACGTGTTTAGTCTCTTTATCCCAGCTCAGACAGGGATAAACAGTGTTTGACACAATAACTAAAATCAGCAGACTGTGAAGAGAATCACAAACACTTGGCAGGGACTAAAATTACTCACTCTCCCAATGGAGACATTGATTCACTGGAATCAGAGGCAGTTGTCTATTTTGAGTGTGAGTGGCAGTGTGTTGGTAAGGCCATTCAGTAGAGGTGTACCTTATACTGACTGATGGGGTATTTCTCCAGCAGGTACTCATCACAGCCACAAACTTTGAGGATGTATTTGCCCTGGTACTCCTGCACACACATCTTCAGCTGTTCTGCCGACAGGAGCATGCTTCTCGTCTTCTTCCGGATCGCCTCTGCGATCACCTGCTCTGGTACGCAGTCGTGGTTGATCTTCAGCGTGTACTTCTGCTTGTCGTTGTTAGGCGAAACTATCACCCATATGACCACAATGATTTGACCTATGAAAACAGCACCAAAAGTTCAGAACAGCATGTCAGCAGTGTCTCCTTCCACACTCCATCTGCCATTCAAGTATCTAGTAATCCTCTGCAGTTCTGAGCACATCTTGATGTTGTGCTTTTCACTGGCGCTAAGGAAAACAGATGACCAATCAGATTTGTTCGGGCTTTTCTCCCTACTTTACATTCAGTGACGACCTCTGGTCACTGTTACTCCAATATGCCCACTGCCTGGCCTGAAGAGGCTGTCCCTGTCTTCCTAAGAAAGCCCAGTCTATGAGACGGTGAGAATTCAGCCTGCGTCTCAGCGAGACTGGCACAGTCATAAAACCCTGCGTCTCAGCGAGACTGGCACAGTCATGAAACGGTGGAGGTGGCCGCTGAGTCTATGTGAACCGACTGCACTGCCTTTGTTTGGACATTAATGGGACACTGGGGGGGAAAAAAAAAAAAAAACTTAAGTGATGAGTAGCCTGTGAAAACATGGTTAGAGGAACAGAATGTATTAGGCTTGTGGGGGTTTCAATCTTGTGCTCTAACGCCAGAGGCACGTCATATGCTTCACAAGTACACAACCAATACCACAAATCCAAGAAATACACAGAACAGAACACCAATTCCATAGTTATCCGAAGTCCACACGGACAGAAGGGACCACCAAACGACATAGCTTGTTTGCAGCTTGGCTGGCTGTCTTACCTTGGTCTAGTTTGGCATAGACGTGCTTTGGCTGTCTTACCTTTGTCTAGTTTGGCATAGATGTGCTTTGGAAGCTCTGGTGAGGACTCTACGTTGGGAGGGTAAACGTATAAAGCTCGACTGTGGGGGCCGTTAGCGTCCCGGAGTTCAACCGAGTCTTTACACACATTCAGAATATTCCTCCTGAAGTCCTGAACTTCAGGATCCTTCACTAGGTCAAACTCGCACACAGGCATGCCAATGGCAAAGCCTAGAAAGTCCAGGGCGCACACACACAGAGAGAGAGAGAGAGAGAGAGGAAGGAGAAAAATGAGTCTATTTCAGTATTTGACAGCTAGCCTACTGATCTGTTAGACAAATGGGCTAAGATTAAATTAGCCAACATAGTTAAACACTAGCATCAGATGGAGTGAGCATGTTTATGATTCTCTCTGAAGAACTTAAACGGCCCGACAAATCATTTACCATTACAAAAACTACTCGCTATTCTTCTTTTCATGACCTGTACAACACAATGTATCAATCACACAAGCATTCATCTGTGAACTGGTTGACTTCTGTGATAAAGACTTTTCCCTCAACCTCTCTCCCAAAAAGCAAACCCGTCAGAAGCTGCAGTCGTACCAATCTCTCTGTTAAGGATTTTCTCCTCTCTGTTGCCTACAGGCTCAATGACTTTCAGAAAGGGCTGAAAGAGCCTGAGGTCACATAGTCTCCTGGTCTCGTCGTAAAACTCCTCCCGCTCAGCCTCCTGCGTAACACTGACAAAGATGTAGGAGGTCTCCTCCTGCAGCAGGTGGTGAAGAGGGTATTTCCTCGCCTCCTTGAAGAGTTCGTGTTTAATTGTAATGAGAGTGGCCTCACGGAGGCACTCCAGGGTTAGGATCATGCCATTGGGCAAAAGACAGTCCACCAGAATCCTGGGGGGCATCAAATGGATGCCCCATAGTTCTCCAGAGGAAGGCCTGGGAGGCATGGTCTAGAGTCCTCACGAGCTCACAAAACTGAAAACACAGTTCTCCTTTTGTGTTCTGAGGAAATAAGGAAGCCCTGCGGTTAGTTCACTGGAAATCACTCATCACCATACAACAAGTTGAGAATAAACAAACACTTTAATTTATTTTGCGTAACACACACGCATAAAGACATGGGTGGAGTGCATTTTTAAATGAGCAGTGTTGTTTGATAAAATAAATTAGTTAAGCAATGTTGTTTGAATGTTAGATTTTTATCTTTATCAGATACTAGGAACAAAGCGTGTGAGAATAACCCACTGATGACATGTGCATTATAAAGTTAATTCTCTGGAACAGATATCCTACCACATGTGAGGGACTAGTATAATGACAGGAATGTTTCACCCCGGGAGAGGTGGATTATTTTCCTCGACGCACAGCCAAAACATCTAGCACCTAACGCCAAAGCAAACGACTTGTCTTATTCTCTTTCCTCTCATAAAGCAAATGAAAAGCAAAAGCACAACAACCTCTGAGTACGGTTCTGATAACTAATCACACAGACTTAAGTGACAGATGGCACCACAGCTGGTTACATATGTCAGGGGAAAGAAATAACCTGCTGCTTTAAAACCCTAACTGACAACCTTAAAAATGGGATAATAATGCAAATAAAATTTCATTTTTATTATTTTCAAGTCAATAGGCCCATTAGCTTTTAATATATGCTCTGTCAAAATAGGTTTTTCAATAAAACTATCCCTTCAGACAACCCAATCAATAACACTGTTTTTCTTCCTCTTATTATTACTAAAGCTCACGAAAGCCCTATACACTCGCAGGTGTTACACTCATTTCAGCCATTTAGAACCACAGACAATGCAGACATGTATGAAATGTTTTGGGATCTTTAAATGTTTAAATCAAAAGCAACTATGTTATTATCTTGTTTGTTTTTAAACACTTTGTACATACAGATGCACTCTTCAATTAAAATATATGATCTATGTTGAGGAATTACTAGATGTTCCATCTGTGCCTCCTTTTTTTCTTCCTGTTGGCCAAAGTATTGATTTTAAACTTAATTAGCCATTAATTACATACTTTAAGCAGGTGGCTGTGAGGACTGTTAAAAGCAAAGCTAATTGAGAGCCTCCATCTACTTAGGGAGGCAAAAAGAATGAATGGCATCAATTCTGCTGATATCTCCCTTTAGATAGTAAAGTAATATTCACACATATCACTGAAGTTAAGAAAGCAAAACATTTTGATGCAAAGCATGTTTTAACAAATGAGGATATGGATGGAGGAAAAAAAAAACACAGTCGATCACATGACAAAATTGCCAACATGAAGACCACACGATCATTCAAGAAAACTTTACGATGTAAACAAAAAGAAACTCGCGGGGGGTGAATATAAACATGCCAACAGACGTACACAACAATATAAACATAACGAAAATAATTTAAACAGGCACATTCAAAAACCATGGCATGCACTAGTAGACAACAACAGAAATTAGCCGTACCTTATGGTGAAATTAATGTTACTTGAAAGCTTCTGTCTTCATTCTTCAAACCATCAACTGTAAACGGTTTCACGGGCAGTGCAAACACAAAGTCCTGTCATGTTTGCAGGGGAAAGTACAATATTTCAGCTGCATGTCCCACACTGAATAAAGATACTCAGCCCTCGCTTAGACGTAAACTTTATCAAATTACTGAATGCTAAATATGACATAATTAATCTGTGATTTATCTGTAATATGATGTAGTACTCCTTACACGGTCAACACTCAAGAATTATGATCGTTATCTACAGATCTCTGGTAGGATATTGTTTAAACCTCAAAATATCAAACTTGGCACGTCAATATGAGCTTCCCAACTCACAAGACAAACAAATCAACAAACACGGGTCACCTGATTGTTCCACTGATTTTTGTGCAAATATTAAACAACTGCCGTATGAACTGACTGTCCGGTAACTACCAATGAATGTCGCTGAGTTTAAAAATGGTGAGACCGGTATCAGTTTTGGATAACTATGTTGTAAGACAACAGACCAAGTTTTGGGGCTAGCATGATTTCAGAAGCTTACTGACCGACTGACGAAAACCCACTGATCTGCTACAGCGAAAAACTAAACAACCAGTTAACGACCTATTAACAATCAATGTTTATAACACACATCAGCTCACTCACCATCTGTAGCGGGTCAATGTTGCTAACTTACTCGTTAACCTTAGAGCACAGTTAGCAAATTTAATGGTGAGACAGCATGATTTGCTAAACAGTTAGATTGCTTCATGTCGCCTATAAATAAACTGCATTACTGACAGCCCTGCAACCGGAAAATAAACTGTTTAATTTCTACTGGAATAGGAAAAGCTTAACAGCCAGCGTCTCGAGCACAAAATAAGACCCTACCTAACCCAGGGTAGCTATCAAGCCCAGCCACCAAGGTAGCCCATCTATTCGAGCTAATTAGAATGGGAGTGCCCAAAATTATATAGTTAATTATTATGCCGCGGTAAAAGCTCAATTAAACAAGCTTGGTTTGTTAAATTTCACTGTCAGTCTACACCATAAACCGTGTATCGGAACACCAGCATATCAAATAAGAGCAGTACAGTCACATTGTTGTTGTGGTTTACAAGCTAATAGCTAGCATTAGCCTTTACGACAGCTAGCACAGATAGCTTGCTCTGCTAACTTAGCTGACGTTATCTGATTTTGAGAACTTGGGAATAAAATTTTAGAGGCACATGCAAATATGAGCTTAACTAACCACCAACTATTTCACAGACGTTTTCACAAAAAGTGCAAAATACAGATACTATGCAACTTCAGCAACTTGGCCCATCTATCGATACTAACCCCTCTTCTTTACTTCTTTGAGGGATTCGCAATTTATGCTCCTTCGTCCTGTTTCGCCTACAACTCCAATGCGATGTTCGGGCCTATCCTCCCCGGCTTGCCATGCACAGCCTCTCCATAGCAACGATAGATATCCTCGTTTGTCTTCTTGCCGCTGATGATGTGACAAATCAAACATTACCTTTAAGACCAGCAAAACTGAATGGTCTCAGTAGCTGACTCCATAGCATGCAAAATTTAGCAAATGCTGTCACAATACAGTTTGATGGTTTCTAAACATAAATACAATCAATGTGGCCAATAGCCAGCTAGCAGTTCGCTAGCTAACATGCTAGCCGCGGCAACCCAGGCGAACTACAGCACTGGTGTGATATTTTGTAGGCTGCACCCCTTGAAATGCGTTGTCGTTCGAGTTTTGATAGGCTTGCCGAGAACTGTATGGAAACTTAAGTCTGCCTGGCTCTATCGTATTGATTGTTCACTCCTATTGGAGAGAGTTCACTTTACAGACAGTAGGGTGTGAAGTATATGAATGGTCAAAAAAAAGTGAATTTACTTACATCGAATGGTATACTCCAAAATATTATTTCACTTTCTATTCATTTACTAATTAACACTTTTATGGTGCTATATACTCACTATCCTGGTATGTCTGCAGGAAAAAGGAAACAAATGCGATATTCTGATGTTTGTGTATTTATGAACATAAAGAACATTGTGAAAAAACAAAAGATTCTTAAAGGAAAAAAACACTGTGACAGTGTTTTGTATCATTCTGTCGAACCACGAAGCTCAACAGCCGACTGTATTTATTTACTGTACTGTGTTTATGCCATACAATTCCTTTTAAACCAGCCTGAAGAGCACATTGTTTAATTGTAGAATTTTAGTACACATATTACTATATTCTCCACAGCTTCACGTGATTATTATCAATAGCATTTTTGGGCGACAACAACAGGGTATAGTGCATAATCACATCCCAGGTACAAGGAGAACTGAGTCGAATAAGCATCACTTTACTAGCCAATGATGCCAAATCGGTGTTTTTAAATCAGAATTGTGAAAATTAGCCCTTCTGTAGGAAACGGACTGTACCAAATGAAAACAGGGACGGAATAATCCTTGTTTTACTTTCTCTTTCCTATCAAGTGCTTTATTTACGATGCGAGGACAAAATTTAGATTAAAAAGTCAAAACGGTTTCCCATCAATATCACCACTGTCGCAGCAATGCATGGATTCTACTGAAATAATCTTCCTGGCAATTAAAATACCCCCTTTACTCTCAGGGCAAGGTATGAGATGCACTTCTGACTGGAAGAAGTTCGTTAGCGATCTCGGAAGGATGCAGGGAAGATGGCGATGAATGTAAAGAACATAGATACATTTTATCAAAGTGCTGAATACTGCAGTAATTACAATTCTCAACCTGTAAACTATGGGAATAGCAGCCATTATGTTCCTCGGATACCAGGTACGACAATGTCTTCGCTGTAAAGGATCTGTCACGGGGACTAGATTGATGAGCGCTGTCAGTTACCCGATTTTCTACTCGGCTGTATATGAGAACACGAAATAGAATGAAAACATACATTGAAAGATTTCGTCATTGCACAGATTGGTTCTTACAAAATGCATTACCGTTCGAAGGCAAACAACCCGTTCTTTATGCAAACATTGCACTAAAAGCACAACTGCTCTGTAGGAATTTGCAATGGTATTGTATCATGATAATAAATCTTCTTGGTATGACGAATAAATGGCGATGTCTAAGCATGCAATCATTTTATCCCGTCGGATACCATTCTGCAGCATCGTTTTCATCCGGTCGTTTAATTCATCAGATAATCCGGTCTCATCTTATCCTCTTGATCTGCTTTATTTAAGGCGCTGGAATCGTTTTGCAGGTGCGTACAGGTGTTGCATTTGGAGTCGATGGCCCGGCGACAAACTGTGCACATAATCTACCATAAGCAGTATTATGGACAAGAATGTCGATTTTTTTATTGAATATTGACGAACCAGTGTGTGGCTTAAATATTTATGTTGGTTGCTTGTGTAGTTATGATGATAATTGCTCATTTTCAAACTGCAGAGATATGACATATTGGCAGCTTGATGTGTAAGCCATGTTTTACAGTTTGTTGCACAGCTGAGACAAAAATCACTGAAGTAGTTGAGCAGGAGACATAATTACTTCGCTGGCTGCTGTTTTGTACATCACTGAATGAACTATGGCACTGGACCGTTGAGATCACTCATGCACGCCGCTTTTGTATCGTGTCGAAAATAACTGATGCATTTCAGGAACCTCAGTCTAGTACGTAAATGTCACAGGATTGCTGTCCAAAGGCAAGTCATGTAAGATAACCTAACGTATCGTCAGCGGGGGTGTACCCGCAGCTTCTCGTGTGCCTAGTACACTTTGCATTATAGATGCTTAAAGGGTAGAGTCTTTCAGCTGAGGCCAGATTTTCCTCTCTTCTCTCTAACTCCTATCAAACTAAGGTTGCTTATCTTGGCCAAGACTGGAGTTGGTGCTCTAATAAATTGAAGGTGACAATAGATGAAGCTCTGATGAAAAACTAGGCCTGTAACTCTGACCTTGAGCTGTGACTATGTAGGTCCTCCTTATACCTATTTCTGGTCTTGTATTCTCTGATGACCAAGTAATATCAGGTTTGTCTTGTCCCACAAGAAGAGGAAAATTGCATGGCAGTCCTAATAAAGTCCTTCTGAAATGCTTTCAATTATTATTATTATTTTTTTTTTTTTTTTTAAGACGACAAGCAACGAATGTATATGGTCTAAGATGCCAGGTATCTTGGTTTCATCTGTCGCCTTAAGGACACAGTTTAACCAAATTTACTTCTAATTTGCCTGGGTGCACACTGCAGATGGTTTTTACACACACAGCTTTTGTGTCATTTCCATACTTTCAAAGTGAAGCTGTTCAAAGTGAACAACTCCTCTGGTATTTGAGACATCTTCAAAGCGCCAGTGGCACCGAGATATTTCTCTATGGACATCTCGGAAGCGAAGTGAAGCCACACATTCCTGAGGCTATTTCAGTCCTCTGAATCATTGTTGTGAGAACTCCATCGGAATTGATACAGTGGAAACATCGGACAGGGTTTGTGGCAGCTGACCCACCATCCCCCTCTTCCCAGTCCACCACAGATCCGCTGGAGCAATGTGTGCACAGATGAGTGCCAAAAATGTCCCACAGTTGAGTAGGCAACGGTTGAGGCACGAGTCAACCAAGATCACGTCTACAGTGGCAAATACAGAAACGACTTGCTGTTACTGGAAGTAGGCGCTGTCCTCGCTGGAGGCCTGGACATATTCCCATATTGTTCACTGGACTGTTAAGTCTCTGTGTAGGCTACGGCTGCACCATAATTAGGCTCCTAGCCAGTTAGCTGTGCTAAATAGCCTCTGTCTTTCACTGGCCCACTCATTTCCTTTGGGATTAGTTCAGCTTGTTCTGAAGTTCCTGGCGGTAAAGAATCGCATACTGTACCATTGTTGTCTTTCCTTTATACTTCAGAGCAGTCGTGCTATATTGATAACTCTCGTGTTCTGCATCTTGTTCTCCTACTCTGTTCTCCATTTTATTCCACCTACCTTGCTCTCATTTGCCTTTAGGTCCAGAGTCTGCTCTGGAGCTGCCGCTGAATCTAATATGCCCACAACAACCCCAGCCCTTCCAGCCCATTGCTCCTACACAAGCCCTCAGACCACCTCCAATGATGGTACCTCCAGACCCTCTGCGCTTTCCCCTCTGCAGCCCCATGTCGGTGAAGCCTCCCCCTCACCTTCAGCTGGTGCCAAGCTCACCTCTCCCTGGGCCACCCATCCCTAGCCCCAAGCCCCCAGAGGAAGAGAGCCAACCGGGAAACGCGGATCAGGATGCCACACTGGAGGAGCTGTGTAAGCCACTGTACTGCAAACTGTGTAATGTCACCCTCAACTCAGCCCAGCAGGCCCAGGCTCATTATCAGGTAATGGAGTCGACAGTTTCATCCTGATCCTCAGGCTCTGAAATACAAGGGGAGAACTGAAAATGAAATCATTAATTGATCAGGTTTAATGATTAACAAAACCACACAGACTGTGTTTGAATCCACAGCGAATGTGGAATGAACTACAAGGTTTGTGGTGACATTCACTGCGTGGGAGATTAGTGTGTGTGTGTGTGTTTTAGTGTGTTTTTTCCTTTCCTCATATGTGTGGTGTGTTCTAAATCTCTGTAGTGATAAACAGTCATTTGTTCCAGTTGTCGTACACGTAGGGGTAGTGATTGTGTACAGTAGACACTGAAATATACTTTGCTTTGATCTAGGGCAAAAACCACAGCAAAAAACTGCGTAATTTCTATGCTGGTAGCCAGCAGCCTCCCCCTATCAGAATACCAGAAGTGGTTGAGCCTGTTTCCCAGCAACCCTCATCCACTCCTCCTGCAGAGACTGCAACAGCTAAGCAGGTAAAGCACTACAAAGTGGCAATTCTTCTATTTCAGCAGATTCATCATCTCATTTAAAAGCTCAGATCTGTATAAAACCAGGTTCTTTGGTCTGTCATGGACTTTCTGAAAAGTATCATTGTAATGCCAGCATTGGCAACTCTTGGTCAGTAGTGTTGTGTTGCTCTCTAATGCCACATTCCCTCGAGCTCAACACTACAGTGGCCCCACACTCTGGCACTGATTGACTGCACACTCTTATTCTAAATAGTGTACAGACGTTTGTTTCATCTCAGGTCTCATTGCACTGACTGTCGCTTTAACGGTTCGTAGCCCGTCTCCTTTAAAGGCGTGAGCAGAGTAATCCTGGCTACAGAAAACGACTACTGCAAGCTGTGCGATGCCTCCTTCAGTTCCCCGGCAGTGGCCCAGGCTCATTACCAGGGTAAAAACCACGCCAAGAGACTGCGGCTGGCGGAAGCCCAGCAAAACGCCAGCTCATCGTGAGTGTCACTCCCGTGTCACATGGAAAAAAACTCAGCCCCCGTAACTTCCTGCACTGTCATTTGTGTTTACATGCATGGAGAGAGATGTGTTTTGCATAGAGGAAAAGGGATATTGTCGGTTTGGTCCTTATCTTCCTCTTGCTTTTCTTCTTGGACCTGAACCGCTCATTTAAATTGGTTTAGTGCGGTTGAACAATTTACTATGCGGTTAAAGTCGTAAAGGACTGATAAGACACACAGGTTGAGCGTGGGCATTATCCTCCTGTGTTCCTAAACTTTTGATCTTATCTGGGACTGTGAGACACTAAAACATTTGACCAACAAGTTCAAAATAACTAGGAGGGAAGAAATGTTGTCATCCGTTTCATGTTTGGAAGGGCATATGAAAATATATTAAAATTCTCAGTATTTGTGTGTTCAGTGGACTGCAGCATAGGAATGGCATGTTAATTATAATGGCGCCAGAAGCTAAGCTCGACTGTCGACGAATGAATTAACTCTTTAAAAGTAAAATCTTTTCTTTTTTAAACATTTTCCGAGTCAAACTTAGTTATTACAAATGATTAGCTTCTATCAATCAAAAATGCTGTTTTTCTCACTGTGCCATTTTTTATGTTTATTTTCAGTGAGTCGTCAGATTTCACTCAAAGGCAACCCAGAAAAGAGGGGAGTGAGTACAGACTGATCAAAAACCGAAGGACTAGTCACATCACTCCTTCTGTACCAGGTACGGGAAATATGGTACATCACTCTAGTTACCCCTCTGTATTGAAAGTGTTCTACCTGTTTTGTGAAACCATAGCCGGTGTAAATATATCAGCGTATTTGAGTCTAGAACAATAACAGAATAGGTATTGCAGTACTGTACTTGATTGGAAACAATAATAGTGACAAGTATTGCAGCATGCATGTCTCCACAAATATCATTTTTTTCTCTTTAAAGGCAATTTTATATATGGAACATATATGTAAAAGTGCAGGCATTATAAAGTCGGTTTTAAGTTGTAATACTGTAGTGTTAAGAAATGATTCATCTCTATTAATGTCTTTTGAATTATTAAACAAAGAGGGATTGGAAAGACTTCTGGGACATGTTTGAAATGTGGACGCCAGTTCTTTTTCAGTTCAGATGTGACTGTCACATGTCTTGCTCTTGTCCAGAGAGACCCCAGAGGGGTGTTGCTTTCTGTTCCTGCGCTCAGCAGTGGCGCTAAATGCTAATTTCTGTTCAGTGCTTTGGCAGCAGTGCTCTCTTTCAGTAGCTGGCATTGGGTCGGTTTCCACAGCCTGGCTTGGCTGCTCTGAGAGATTGTAGTGCACAGCACTAGCCTCGCTAAATACGGGCGTCACGCCAAGCCTTTGGTGTTTGTAAACCGATACTTCACCCCACGTCAGTCAGGGCTCTCAAACGTCACACACACACACACACACACACACACACACACACCGTGGCAGGTCTCAATCACACACACTTCTCCTCACTGCCCCCAAACCCTCTGCCACACATGTGCATGCACCCACACTGACATTCTCTCCCTCTCTCTCTCTCTCTCTCTCTCTCTCTCACTCTCTCACACACACACACACACACACACACACACATAGATACAAACACTCCATACCATATTGTTCAGTTTTGGTATGACTCAAGTATCATAACTTAGAACGTCCCTCCCCATTCACACACCCACACACACACTCTCACACACACACACACACACACACACACCCTGGGGCAGTACGTCTTTGATTTAATCATGCTCCAAATGGACTTCGCCTGAAATAACGCCACACAAATTCCCTCCTTAAAATAATTCTTGGTTTGGATCCTGCACCAAGTGTATGTCTTAAATTAAAACTTCAACACATTTTGACATCTTGTTAGTCACTTGTAAGTATTTGTGTTTTAATCACAGTTTGAGGACCTTTTCTGCATACAGTATTGCTCCTTTGACAGTTCTGAGACAGATTATTTCTTCCCAAATGTATCACAAAAATTTAAAAACACTATTAAATGTGTACATACCATGGAAATGTAATAATTGTCTTTTGGTGAGTAATATGTCTGAGTTTAATATTAATGCTAGTGTCTTCCTCTAAAGAATAGGTTCAGGGGGGAAAACACATTTACTCAGTCACAGTGCTTTTCCCAATCACATCTGAATAATTTTCAGAACAGTATTCCAGAGATCCAAATTGTAATCCAGTACCTTCTCCACAGTAGAAGTGGGGTGTCCCATTCAGCAGCATGAGTGGTGTAGAACTCTCTGGTGAAATACAGATGTGTTAGACTACGTTAATGAAAAGAGGAGGAAATGC
The DNA here is from genome assembly GCF_902362185.1 of Chanos chanos. Classification (NCBI taxonomy): domain Eukaryota; kingdom Metazoa; phylum Chordata; class Actinopteri; order Gonorynchiformes; family Chanidae; genus Chanos; species Chanos chanos. The sequence goes on along the minus strand of NC_044508.1, from coordinate 18,541,962 downwards.
TGTGGTATAAGGTCTAAGCCGCAAACATGGTTACACTTCAACCCCTTTGGCTGAGGACCTCCAAGGTCGTTTGAAGGCCAACAATGTTCCTGTTGTCAGTGCTTTATAATACAAGTGAGCTGGAGACATGTATGGAGTTCTAAAAAGCACAGTGGGCGCTTGGTTCCGTTCTGGTCTATCACTCTGTGTACATTACCTTGTGTAAATGACAGAAAAACTGTAAGAGGGCTCTGTAAGATGTTATTATTTTTCACAGAAGTACGCATGTGAAGGAGCGTTTCTGCATGGCTCTCTTTCCCTTCAGGCTATTAACATCTGGTCTTATCAGCTCATCCTCATCCTGTGTGTATTAGAGTTAAGCCTCAAAAGACTCCCTCTGTCTGTGTGTGTGTGTGTGTATGGGTGTGTGTGTGTGTGTTTGTATTACATATGCCTGTTTAGACAGAAATAACGCATATGTTCTTTGCTTACATCAAAAACATTCATCTCATTGGGGTTTTTTTTGGCTTTTTATTACTTTATATAGCTAATTGTTTGTGTGTTTGTCTTAGGGCCTTACTACCATCCGCGGCCCAGGCAACGCATTCCCCGTGATCTGGCCATGTGTGTGACGCCCAGCGGTCAGTACTACTGTTCCATGTGTAACTGTGGAGCCAGTGAAGAGGCCGACTTCCGTCAGCACCTGGAGAGCAAGCAGCACAAGAGCAAAGTGTCGGAACAGCGATACCGCAGTGAGATGAAAAACCTGGGATATTCTTAGACCTTTACCAGGGCAGCACAAAAACACTGCTAGAAAGTCCCTTAAAAAAGAAAGAAAGAAAGGAAGACAGGAAGAGTGCAGTTCTTGGAATATTCAGTGTTGTGTGTTTCAGAAATCAAACATGAGCATCAGGAATTCTGATGTTGGTTTGCCATGTTTTAATTTACATGGTTGTGTGAAGCCATAATGGTGAAGTAGCGTGTGTTGGCTCGTCGAATTAGAGAGGCAGAAATACACAATGCTTGTTTCTTTTAGAACTGCAGTTTTTCTTTTTTCTTTTTTTTCAATATTGTGCCAAGTTGTGTATATTTTGGCCCTCTGAAAAAAAAGTGACATTCCCTGCATTGATGCGGTTTTGGAAGCTTTCCAGTACCATGGAATATGCAGAAATGGTCTTTGAAAGCAGGTCTCCCTATATTATGACATTAGGCAGCTTTAAGGTTAAGAGTAAAAAGTCCTTTTCAATGCAGATCTGAGATCAGTTTGCTTCTTATCTTGTAATAATGATATTAATGGACTAAGGTACTGAAATCTTATCCTAGATCAGCACTTTAAAGAACTTACTCTTTTGGAAGCAGGTATCTACAGCTAGTGCAACGTGCACCGCTGTGAGTTCGATTTAATCTGAAGTTTAGGTAATGAATTCTTATTTTCTATTGTATCTGTTAAATGTTCCTGGATATTAATTTGTATATATTTACCAGAAGAATTTGGGGCAAGTGTAAAGGCAAGCAGTGGTGAAAAGCTCTCATCTTCTAAACCTCTAAGTTCATTTATAATACAGCAATCAGAAGTCTCAGAGACAGGAGCGTCCTAAAAGATCTGAGCACCCCCCCCCCCCCCCCTTTTTTCTTAGAGAAATATGTTTTTTTACATTTGGCCATGCATTCACTGTGTCTCAGAGACTGGGCTGTAGAGATGGCTGTGCAGCACTCTGCTGTGTCATGTGAGCTGACTGAGACTGCACAATGAGATGAGAGCGCGTAGTTGTGGAGAGAGCGCCCGCCGGCTGGTGAAATAACGCTCCGAGGGTTCCGGCCGAGCTGGTGAATGTTCTATGACTGCGAAGACAATATCCTTTTCCTCACTGGAGTTGCACATCGACTTCTTCCTGTTTGGTCGGCTTTGGGTGTTTTGTAATGATGCGTGTGTCATTTAAAACATATGCCTTTGTTTACTTCCTATCATCTCTTGGGATGGGCAATTTTCTGACTTCCTTACTGTCTCTCCAGGGAGACATCCTTAAAAGAAAGGAAAGGACAGCAAGAGACCGTGGTTTTTGGGTTTTTTTTGACCAGGCCATTGAGCCTCCCCCCCCACCCCCCCCCCCCCCAGAGGAGGATGACTCTGAGATAGAGATCATCTGTAGCCATCAGTCTGTCCAGAGGGCTGTTAGTTAGCAGGGAAGGTAACCAAAGTTTGATAGATTATTCACAAAGTCCCCTATAAATTCTATTTAATACTACTGTATGCTTTGAAATGATATTTGTTCAGTGTTAAATGTTCGATGAGGAAAAAACAAAAAAAAAAACAGAGCGCAGTGGACTTCTGTTTTGCCCTGTTGGTTAATCTGAGTTCCTCATTCCCTGTGACTCATACTTTCACTTTCTGTCAACGCTGTAAATATCACGTGAACAGAAAGTCCATAAAAATGTTATTGTGTGTACTAACATGAGGCTTTCTACTACGTTGCTTGTCCTTGTACTGAAGAGCAATTGAGTTATGACTGACTTAACGCGGGCAGCGTTTGCACAGTCACTGTAGAATTTATTCCACTATCCGTTCCAGTTTTTTTCTTTTTTGAAGTCATCTCATTTCTAACTGTTTAAATTAATATGCATTGTCACTTTATTTGAAGAGATGTTGCAGCTTGTCACTGAGAATCATTTGATTTGTTTGTAGTTTAGTATTAATTATGTGTGTCATTTCTGGATAGCGTGTGCATGTTGTTAACAGAAAATAGCTGCCACACATCATTTGAACTGGTGAGTGAAATGTGTTGTATGTCTGAAATGGATCATTGTGAGAGGAGGGCTGTGAGTGCGTTTTGCCCTTAAGAAAGAAAGACATATTGTCTCAAGAAGATCCGAAGATTTAATTTAAAATGTTCTCAGTGTTTTTTGTTTGTTTGTTTTGTATAGACATGTTTGCAGTGGTATATGGTGGGAATACCATAGAGGCTTTGCATCACATCACATAGTTCTCTTGTCCACCCTCGTTCCTTCACACTCTCACTCTCTCTCTCTCTCCCTCTCACTTCTTCCTCCCGTGCGGGACCTGCACTAACTCTGTAGTTGTCTTTTTAAGGTTGTCCTGTGAAGAGGAGAGTGTAAGCCAGTGCCTCTCAGCAAGATGCCAATCCTACTGCTCAACTGTGATGTTCTTCACTTTACTGTCACTTTGTGTTCATTGTTATCTGTTTTATTTGGATTAGTTAATACTCTCACCCAGCTAAACGTAGTTTAGACAACTCGTTTTGGCACTGAATAACACAGCATTCACGTAATTTTATTCTCACACAATTTTACCATAGGCCACCCACTGTGGAGGCATTTAAAATAGGATGTGTTTTGGATTCTTAGAATCAAGAATTCTGCTTCAAATAGAACACACTAATGGAATGTTGAATCAACCATTTTCTGAAAGCTACTTTATGCAGGGGTCTTGTTCTCTTTGTGGTCAAGACCGTTGCATTTCCGTCAATATTATTTTAGGCTTTTTGAAGATGGTTTCCTGTCCAGTCAGTTAGAGCAAGAGCACAATCAAAACCACTTGAAAAAACTACTTGAGGTCAAGAGAGTGGTAACTGATTCCTGTGAAGTCCAATCAAGCTACTGTCAAAAGCATCTCAGTGTTGAAACTACAAAGGAGTGAAAAGACATATCTCAGTGATCTTTATGGTCAGATTAAGGTTAAAAGTACTAATACTAACACTTCCTCATCCATTACCTCACTCAGCCTCTTTATTCTCACGAGGACAGGGGGAATCTTACAAAACATAAGAGAACGCGTTGTGCCGTTAAAACTGCCGAGGCGCTTGCAGACAAGACGTTTCCTGTTATTAGCCTAGCAGTGGCGCATCTGTTAGCCGCCCAGGCAGGAAGTTATGACCCCATGTGAAAACAGTCAATCCCCACGGATGCCTTGCAGGGACAACGGGTCCTCACCAAAGGGAACTCTGTCCAGAACCAAACTCGATCCGGCCACCACCGGCCAACACAAACATCCACGTCCACAAACCACTCACTTTTAGTCATTTTGTTTTGGTTTCTGGGCCAGAATTTAAAGTCTGAGGCTCGATTCTTCTTTTCGTCCTCTTTGTGAAATCATCAGTGTTTTCTGAAAGAATTTGAAATATGTTTTGAGATGTATCATCAAAATAAATTAAAAAAAACTGTCTAGCTTTAGTGCCTTCTGAAACCACATTTTAGTTTAATGAATGCCTTGAGAATGGACATATTCCAGAATATTCTTTCAGTTCATTTTCATTACGGGCTAAAGTGCTGATGGTGCAATACTGCTAATGTGGAAGCCAGAAGACATATAATTCTTTATTTACTCTATTCAGTGTTTCTTTTGAGATTTTAAAAATATAATTACATGAGATACAGTGTCTTTGAATGTATGTTTGAAGAAAATTAAAATAATACTAACTTTATTGGAGAAACTCTCGGAACACTTATTTTGAACACATTATAATAAGTATTATACGAGATATTTCATTAAAAAATAAAGAAGAATAAAACCTCCAATGCTGTGTCATTGTCATTTTTTTCTTATTACGTCTTGTTTGTCCTTTGCCAAACATAGTTTTATAAGATTGATTTTATAAGCTTTTTTTTTTTTTTTTTTTTTATGAAAGGTCACCCTGCTACATTCCTGAATGCTTCGATAGATACAGTTGTTGTTTCGCGTGATCATGAGAGAACCCTTGGCTTTGATTTCTGCCTGCCCCACCCTTTGTTGTCTTTGGAGATTCCAATCTGCCAAGTGTATGGCTTGCATAGTACACAAACCAGTCAGCTGACGGACTTGTGTTTGTCCGTTTAATAACTGGGTTGCTCATCTGCCCCTGTGGGCATCGTTATAGTGGGAAGAGTCCGCAAAAACAACCCAATGATCTGACAGCATGAGGAAGGGGTTTGTGGGGAAATTCCGGCAGCTGCACTAATGGACATAGCCAATGCTTAGCCTCAGGGGGCCACAAAAAGAGATAAGATATCTGAATTCTACTGCAGCCCCCTCTGCTGCCCATTAAAAAGTCTGAATGGCGGAGTGTGTTGATGAAGTTTTGTAAAACTGAAGTATTCTCACACTCATTGACGTAAATATTCCTTGTTTATGAATAATGCTCTGAGCTGACATTGTAACTTGTGTGACTTGGTGCGAACAGAACCACGCAAATCAGGCAGAGATGGGGATGATTCAGCTGACAGTACAGGATGGGCGATTTTAGGGGATTGGTTGAAACAGTCATTGCTACAGCCCTGGAAGAGTTGGGAAGAGGAATGGAGACACAGAGGTTAGCTTGGTGGTTATGACACTAGTGTTGCTCAGTGATGCTGAAATATTGCCCCCTGTCTTCTCTACTCTCAAGGGCATTCTTGTACTGGACCTTGTCTGGGGGAGCAGAGATTAAAAAAAGATGTAATGATGAAAGTTTCCCGGTATCTGTCACCTCTCTCGCAGAATATGAGGAGATAGATGATTGATCTCAGTGACAAGATCTGCATTCCTGTCAGCGGTTTGTAATTTTCTTTTCTTTTCTTTTTTTTTTATCAGTGCCATCCAGTATTTCTTTTCATTGTAATATCAACCCTGAATTTAGTGTTTCATCTGCTCAGATGTCCAGCCAGATCTGAAATTATTTGTAAATAAATGATCTCTGGATTGAGTATTTACTCTGTAATAGTTTCCAGAATGTTCTTACAATGAGTCTTTTTTCTGATATGGTGGTTAGATATTTTATTATTTTTTTTATTTGCCTCAAATGAATGAGAATATGTCAAATGAATATGTCAAGACATGTCAAAGCAGTTAAGAGATGTTCAAACAGTATATTTAGATGAAGCTATTCTCACATTGGAATAAAACTTACACCGATAAGAGATAGTTCCCTAAGGATGGAACAGTAGAGGGTGCTAGATCATTACATACCCATAGAAGCTGGTTTGCAGAGGGTATAACACACCACAACGGCATAAAAAGTATTTATTTGTTTGGGTTTTGTCTGGTCTCGTTGAGACAATCTGAAGTGACAGTGTTCATATCTCAAGTCCATATAACTCATCTGAGGACAATGAAAGAGCCGAATTTCTCAGCATGTTATCTATATTACGATGCGTTTCGTGAGTTGAGGCGAATACTCTGTGCGTTAAAAGTATCTGAAAGTTTAATCATTTCAGCATTCCACAGTCCCATAATGGGAATCGCTTTCGGAAACTCTCTCTCTCGTAACTCGACAGATTTCCCGCGTTCTTTGGCGGTGTGGCTTACGGTCAGTGTTGTGAAAGTACTGAAAATGCGTTCCAATTCGAGATTTGCGGTCCTGTATGTTACGGTCGACCAACGCAGACTGCATTCTTTTCACGAGGCACTAGTGAAACTAATGATGTTTCTTGGCACATATTTGTTGTGAACTGTATTTGACGTCATTACTACTGATCTCATGGCAGTTTGTTCTAGCGTAGGCCCGACCTGCTCAGACGACGGGGGTGGAAGGAACGATACACGTAAACACATTTAACCTCCAACACACGAACAAACATTGTAGGCCACAGCTTCATCTGGAAAACTTTGTAGCTTATTTTTTGCATCATTTTCGTTAGAGCACTTTAGGCATTAAAGAGTTGCCAGGTAGGCTATAATACCCATGTTTTAATATATATAATAAAACATGGGTAGAGTCATTCTGAACACTACCTCTCACACGTGTTTCTGTTGTGGATAAATCAGATTTGGTGGCGTAAAATTAGAGTTTTTTTTTTTTTTTGTAGTCACTGCCACTGGTCCAAAATACAGTGTTGCTAACAAGAGATTTTTGTATACTTAAGGTCATGTGTTGTTTCTGTGATGTCATTATTTATGTTTTGCGTGTGCTGGCAAAGGCCTTTCATCTGAAACCTGTCTCCCACTTGTATGTGTAGCCACCCTGGAGTAGAGCTCCAGACAGATGTTTTTGTTTAAATAAACCCAACAGCTGCAAGACCCTGAACAGGAAAGACCATATTTGTAAGGAAGTATCCATCAGGCCCTGGTTATCTTCTGTTACCAGGGACTGACAGGAAGTTTATTTGTGTGCGCGTGTGTGTGTGTGTGTGTGTGTGAGTTTTCCCTGTACTTTCAGGGCTTTGAGTTCTGTGTATTCAAGTGTTTGGAGGGCCAGCTGCTGCTGTGGTTCTCTGGACACACACAGGCCTTTGTTGTGTAGACACTACCTTTTAACGGTGGCGCTTACACAACACTAGCAGCTAAGTGCATTTCGCTCCATTACGTCGATATGCCTGATAGAGGTTATTTCTTTTCAGTATTGTTTGATTATTGCAACAGGTCAAATCATGCAGAAACAACCATTAAAGGTAATGGAAACTGTACACTGAACCCTAAAGACTTTGTCCATGCAATTGGGACATATAATTCTAGCTTATCATTTTGGTTATATGGCCAAACTATATTTGACAAATCTTTCAGTTCATATTAAAGGATGAGACTCAACACCAGAAAGAACTCATGCCTGACAAGTTCTTTTTTTTTTTTTAAACAGTGTCCTGTCAGTAAAAACAGCACGTTACATCTGCCCAAGGACAAAGGACAAAACAAAGACAGAAGATATAATCAATGTGATAGTGTTTTAATAGTTTTGCTGACAGTGTCACCATAGTAACAGGTCTTTTCCTATTAATTGTTATTCATAGAAAATAATACATTTTTATCTGAACTCCTCTTTGTTGTGTAGTACATTTCACAATAAGGGGTTAATTGGTATAATTAATGTACAGTGATAATTAATATAAATAATGTTACAGTCAATGTCTCATCTCTCAGAGACCCGTGGACTCTCTCTCGAGCAGGTCTGGTCAGATGAAGTGGGGGAGCAATGGTGCCCCATTACAACTGGAATGAAAAAATGGAAGGAAAAAAAAAGAAGAAGAAGAAGAAGAGGAAAAAGCGAGGGGGAGAAAATTACATTGTGGTCTCATCATTTTCCTCAGCAACATGAATGTGTGACTGATAAAATAAGTCTACTTATTTTCCCTTCCGTCAATAACAGATTCTTCTGGAAAACTGCATCGTTGGCCTGAAATGAGGGGAATATTATGATGTCAGCCTGCAGTGTATCTTACTTTTCTTTTCTTTTTTTGTTTATTTATTTATTTATTTATTTATTTATTGTTTTTATTCGAACAATCACGGCTATTCGAACAATCACGGCTAGAATCATCCTCTTTGGCCGACTGAAGATACAGTCAAGACACTCTATAAGTCAGTTAGCCTTCGACAGACGACTCAGCGCATGGTATGTGTGGGTGTGCGCGTGCATGTGCGTGTGTGTGTGTGTGGGGGGGGGGGGTTGATTACTGGACCACCCTGAGAGATTCATCACTGACAGCCACATGATTACACCCTATTCAAGACACTATTCAGGTAACATTTATAGCAAATCCATCTCCCAAGGGCAGTCAAATCAGCTGCAGCTGACATACAATTCAGTGCATCCTTCTGCTGGTGATAATGGTTTGGCTTTTAGACCGTCCTCGAATCAATGTTGAACAGCTCACGCAAAATTGCTTGTAGACCAGCGGTAGATCTCTTGAAAGTGAGCAACAGTTCAAATATTCATCATTTTAAAGCATGTTGATGATGAATATCACACATCATCCATGTTTCTGGAACATGCTGAAGTCTCAACAAGTCAGACTTTATTGAAAATACATAAAAATGGCTTGCTATCACTTAACGGCTGCAATTTTGACCAAAACAAAGCTTGTTTTAGGCCGGTAACAAGCTGAGATTACCATCCAAAAAAAAAAGTGTTAACAAGTCCGTTGCATAAAGAAGAAAGACACCGTATATCTGACTATAACCATGTCATCACAACCCACTGTGTCAACACCTTAGCAAGAATGTTTCTCAGAGCAGACGACATGGGATAAATATAGACCTGTAAAACAAAACCAAAGCTTTGATGTGACAATTGGGCTTCGTCTTTTCCAGCAGGAGGTGCTTTTGCAGTGTAACTTTCCTGTTGTACATGAGCAGAAAGAATTCAAGTTGGTAAAATGCTGTTATTTGTATGCTATTATATGATTTTCTTTAATCATAAGATGAGTGGACCCCTCTTGTCTATTTGAATGCATTTTCTTTACCAACTTAACAATAACTCAAGGGCTTAAAGTTGGTTTCATGAGACATGAGTCAAATGCTCAGCTAAGAAAACATGATCTATGGAGACAATTTACATTTATTGATAAACAGACAAATGAAATCGTGTAGCACTGAAAAGGCAACAGCAGGTGGCAAAACAAGATGACTGTACATGTTTCTGGACACGATGGTGACAACGTAATTTCGAATCAAACTCTGGCTCCATCAAGTCTGAACATCACAGGAGCATTCTCTCTCTTTTATTATCTCTATTTTCCAGGCTTATGCTGTTGTCAGCTTCACTGTGCCTTCAGCAGGGCACTTGGTCTCTTACTGTGATTCACCGGTTTATGGTTCATGGCATTTCCATTGCAAGCAAAGCATGCTGATCTGCCGTAATGTTGTTGCTTTCTCCAAGAATGAGGTCACAGATGAAATCAATACAGTACAACAGAACCAGTTGCCATGACCTTGAGTTGTAGCAGACCGGATTGCAACCAGTGTGGGTTTGAGGAATTCCAAGTACCAACACGCAGTGTGTCAAGTTTGAAGCGATATTTCACGGGAGTCTCAGAGCAGACTGTGTCGGACAAATCCCCTAGGTTGTCGACACAACCCCAGTGGATTGCAGAAGAGGATACCGAGGTCAAAGTCAGGTCAAATGTGTCGGCCGCACTTTCTTTTCTATGTTTGGTTCTCCTGTGTTTGTGTTGTTTGTGGAGATCCCTAGAAGAGTCTGTAATGCCTTGAAATCTTGGCGTGGTAACCTTTTTCCCCGCGGTCAACGCGTTCACACTGCGTCCAACACGGTGCCATTCTGTTTCTGAGCCAGAACCAAGGAAGAACAGTTCCCATTATGGACTGCGAGGGAGGAGAAACCGGTCCTACGAAGAACACAGCAGTTAGCCCATCTCTTTCTTCCTGTTTTTTCTTTCTTTCTTTCTTTCTTTCTTTCTTTCTTTCTTTCTTTCTCTCACACACACTCTCTCTCCATTACATGCCTCATGAATAAACACTGAATAAGAATGTTCCTTTTAAAGC